>NC_091295.1:5963359-6263359 GCF_038502225.1 Cherax quadricarinatus
GGTAGTGGTGGTGGTAGTGGTGGTAGTGGTGGTGGTAGTGGTGGTAGTGGTGGTGGTAGTGGTGGTGGTGTAGTGGTGGTGGTAGTGGTGGTGGTGTAGTGGTGGTGGTAAAAATTAAGTTGGTGCTCAAGGTTGTAGCAACAATACCCTGGGGCACACAACTGCTGGGTAGTGATGGTGGTGAAAGTGGTGGTGGTGATAGTAGTGGTGGTGGTAGTGATGGTAATGGTGGTGGTGGTGGTAGTGGCAGTAGTGGTTGTGGTGGTGGTGGTGGTGGTGGTGATAGTGGTGGTGGTGGTGGTAGTGGTGGTGATAGTGGTGGTGGTGGTAGTGGTGGAGGTGGTACTAGTGGTGGTACAAACTATGGTGGTGCTCAAGGTTATAGCAACAATACCCTGGGGCACACAGCTCATGGTTAGTGCTGGTGGTGGTAGTGGTGGTAATGGTGGTAGTGGTTGTGGTGGTGATTATGGTGGTGGTGGTGGTGCTCAAAGTTGTAGCAACAGTACCCTGGGGCACACAGCTGCTGGGTATACTAGAGAGTGAAACGCGTGAGAATGTGCATTGGAAGATTCACTAAGTGTGAGTGTGGTGTTGCCTGCGGCTTCTTGTGCAGCGCCGCCATGCAAACAGAAAGTTGAGTGTTCGTGTGTGAAAGCTGGTCCCTCTGATGGTAGTTTGTACCAGGTGGGCAGATGGCATTGGACGGTTAGATGGTTCCCGGGCTGCCAGCTGGTGCCCGGGTGGGCAGGTGGAGCTAGGGTCAGCGGCGGGTTGAATGCTTTTGAGGTTAAGCAATAAGTGTGACCTAAGTGTGGTGAGGTGACCTCTACCAGGAAGTGTTGTAAACACAACTTCAGTCACAGTGTTTGTTGGTGTGTAGCAAGAGTGATTTATATTTATAAGATGGAGTCAAGAGCTAGGAACTGATTCCCTCCACACACACACACACACACACACACACACACACACACACACACACACACACACACACACACACACAACTAAGGGGATTGTCCTACGAGGAAAGGTTAAGGGAAATTGGCCTGACGACACTGGAGGACAGGAGGGTCAGGGGAGACATGATAACGACATATAAAATACTGCGCGGGATAGACAAGGTGGACAAAGACTGGATGTTCCAGAGATGGGACACAGACACAAGAGGTCACAATTGGAAGTTGAAGACTCAGATGAGTCAAAGGGATGTTAGGAAGTATTTCTTCAGTCATAGAGTAGTCAGGCAGTGGAATAGCCTAGAAAGTGACGTAGTGGAGGCGGGAACCATACATAGTTTTAAGACGAGGTATGATAAAGCTCATGGAGCAGGGAGAGAGAGGACCTAGTAGCAATCAGTGAAGAGGCGGGGCCAGGAGCTGTGACTCGACCCCTGCAACCACAAATAGGTGAGTACAACTACTATAATCATTACTATTACTATACCCCTCAAGGAAGGTTCCTTGATGTTGGTGAGGGGCTCTTGATTTAGGGAATTGGATCTGTGCTCCAGTTCCCCAAATTAAGCCTGAATGCCTTCCACATCCCCCCCCCCAGGCGCTGTATAATCCTCCGGGTTTAGCGCTTCCCCCTTGATTGTAATATTAATAATAACTATTCCTATAATTGTTACTACTTTAATTTCTGAAACTATTACTACTGTACTCATTACTACTATTATTATAATTACTCCTATAATATCTTCATTCCTGCATGTACAAGTTACATGTACAAGTTACATGTACAAGTTACATGTACAAGTTACATGTACAAGTTACATGTACAAGTTACATGTACAAGTTACATGTACAAGTTACATGTACAAGGTACACAGACCACACCTGACATCAGTACAAGGTACACAGACCACACCTGACATCAGTACAAGGTACACAGACCACACCTGACATCAGTACAAGGTACACAGACCACACCTGACATCAGTACAAGGTACACAGACCACACCTGACATCAGTACAAGGTACACAGACCACACCTGACATCAGTACAAGGTACACAGACCACACCTGACATCAGTACAAGGTACACAGACCACACCTGACATCAGTACAAGGTACACAGACCACACCTGACATCAGTACAAGGTACACAGACCACACCTGACATCAGTACAAGGTACACAGACCACACCTGACATCAGTATAAGGTACACAGACCACACCTGACATCAGTACAAGGTACACAGACTACACCTGACATCAGTACAAGGTACACAGACCACACCTGACATCAGTACAAGGTACACAGACCACACCTGACATCAGTACAAGGTACACAGACCACACCTGACATCAGTACAAGGTACACAGACCACACCTGACATCAGTACAAGGTACACAGACCACACCTGACATCAGTACAAGGTACACAGACCACACCTGACATCAGTACAAGGTACACAGACCACACCTGACATCAGTACAAGGTACACAGACCACACCTGACATCAGTACAAGGTACACAGACCACACCTGACATCAGTACAAGGTACACAGACCACACCTGACATCAGTACAAGGAACACAGACCACACCTGACATCAGTACAAGGTACACAGACCACACCTGACATCAGTACAAGGAACACAGACCACACCTGACATCAGTACAAGGTACACAGACCACACCTGACATCAGTACAAGGAACACAGACCACATCTGACATCAGTACAAGGTACACAGACCACACCTGACATCAGTACAAGGTACACATACCACATCTGACATCAGTACAAGGTACACAGACCACACCTGACATCAGTACAAGGTACACATACCACATCTGACATCAGTACAAGGTACACATACCACATCTGACATCAGTACAAGGTACACAGACCACACCTGACATCAGTACAAGGTACACAGACCACACCTGACATCAGTACAAGGTACACAGACCACACATGACATCAGTACAAGGTACACAGACCACACCTGACATCACTGACATACTACTATATAAAACGCAGCTTGTTATGTTGTGCATTTCCTGCAGATTAGATCAATTTTGTCCCAGTATGCGACTCACACCAGTTGACTAACACCCCGGTGCCCATTTTACTGATGGGTTAACATGGGCAACAGGTAGACGGGTGTAAACATGCCCAATGTTTTCGCCCTTGCCAGAAATCGAACCCGGACCCCTCAGGGTGTGGAACGAGAGCGTTGCCAAGCAGGCCACGAGCCACCTACTGCTATAGTCACTACTACTGTTATAATCATTAGTACTGCTACTCCCTTCTTCTCGCTGTCCCACTGTCGTAGTGTCTTCTGGTATTGTCTGTTATTCTCACCTCACTTGTGAGTTGACAATGGTCCCGGACCTGTCTACACGAGTCACAATGTGTCATTGTACATATTTATCCACACAATGATATTTTCCTCTCAGTGATGTGTGTTTCTGTCGGTGCTTCCTCAATTTTGTTCTGTTAAAATTCACGTAGTGATTTCTCTCTCTCTCACACACACACATGTTAAATATTGCTTAATACAAACTATCATACCTGTGTAATACCCAAGGATGTTGTGCCGTGACAGGCACAACAACCTTGGCTAGGTTCTTGTTGACTGCTTATTCAACCAGGCTGTTGCTATTAACATTTTTCTTCCTGCTAACAGTGTAATAATCAAAAGAAAACTACCGGATCACACACACACACACACACCAAGTGGAGAGAGTAGCAGGAATAGGCTGGGAAAAACCAAACTACAAAAGGGGGAATTACTCAGGCATGAGGAACTTCCTTCAAGACATTCAGTGGGAGAGGGAACTGACAGGAAGACCAGTACAAGAAATGATGGACTATGTAGCAACAAAATGCAAGGAGGCAGAGGAGAGGTTTGTTCCCAAGGGAAACAGAAATAATGGGAAGAACAGAACGATTCCTTGGTTCACCCAAAGGTGTAGGGAGGCAAAAACTAGGTGTACTAGAGAATGGAAAAGGTACAGAAGACAGAGAACTCAGGAAAATAAAGAAATCAGCCGAAGAGCCAGGAACGAATATGCACAGATAAGAAGGGAGGCTCAGAGACAATATGAAAATGACATAGCATCAAAAGTAAAGACTGACCCGAAGCTGTTGTACAGCCACATCAGGAGGAAAACAACAGTCAAGGACCAGGTAATCAGACTGCGGAAGGGTGATGGGGAATTCACAAGAAACGACCAAGAGGTATGTCAGGAGCTCAACACAAGATTTAAAGAGGTATTTACAGTGGAACCCAGTAGGACTCCAGGAAATCAGAACAGGGGGGCACACCCGCAAGTGCTGGATGAGGTACATATAACCAAGGAGGAGGTGAAGAAGCTGCTATGCGAACTTGACACCTCAAAGGCGGTGGGACCAGACAACATCTCTCCATGGGTCCTTAAAGAGGGAGCAGAGATATTGTGTGAGCCATTAACAAAGATCTTCAACACATCACTTGAAACTGGGCAACTCCCTGAGGTATGGAAAATGGCAAATGTAGTCCCAATTTTTAAAAAGGGAGACAGACATGAGGCACTAAACTACAGACCTGTATCACTAACGTGTATAGTATGCAAGGTCATGGAGAAGATCATCAGGAGGAGAGTGGTGGGGCACCTGGAAAGAAACAAGTGTATAATTGACAACCAGCACGGTTTCAGGGAAGGAAAATCCTGTGTCACAAACCTACTAGAGTTTTATGACAAGGTGACAGAAGTAAGACAAGAGAGAGAGGGGTGGATCGACTGCATATTTTTGGACTGCAAGAAGGCCTTCGACACAGTTCCTCACAAGAGGTTACTGCAAAAGCTAGAGGATCAGGCACACATAACAGGAAAGACACTGCAATGGATCAGAGAATACCTGTCAGGGAGGCAACAACGAGTCATGGTACGCGACGAGGTGTCAGAGTGGGCGCCTCTGACAAGCGGGGTTCCACAGGGGTCAGTCCTAGGACCTGTGCTGTTCTTGGTATATGTGAACGACATAACTGAAGGGATAGACTCAGAAGTGTCCTTGTTTGCAGATGATGCGAAGTTAATGAGAAGAATCAAATCGGATGAGGATCAGGCAGGACTACAAAGAGACCTGGACAGGCTACAAGCCTGGTCCAGCAACTGGCTCCTTGAATTTAACCCTGCCAAATGCAAAGTCATGAAGATTGGGGAAGGGCAAAGAAGACCGCAGACACAATATAGTTTAGATGGCCAAAGACTGCAAACCTCACTCAAGGAAAAAGACCTGGGGGTGAGTATAACACCGAGCATATCTCCCGAGGCGCACATCAATCAGATAACTGCTGCAGCATACGGGCGCCTGGCAAACCTACGGATAGCGTTCCGATACCTCAGTAAGGATTCGTTAAAGACTCTGTATACCATTTATGTCAGGCCCATACTGGAGTATGCAGCACCAGTTTGGAATCCACACCTAGTCAAGCACGTCAAGAAATTAGAGAAAGTGCAAAGGTTTGCAATAAGACTAGTCCCAGAGCTACGGGGATTGTCCTACGAAGAAAGGTTGAGGGAAATCGGCCTGACGACACTGGAGGACAGGAGGGTCAGGGGAGACATGATAACGACATATAAAATACTGCGCGGAATTGACAAGGTGGACAAAGACGGGATGTTCCAGAGAAGGGACATAGATACAAGAGGTCACAATTGGAAGTTGAAGACTCAGATGAATCAAAGGGATGTTAGGAAGTATTTCTTCAGTCATAGAGTAGTCAAGCCGTGGAATAGCCTAGAAAGTGACGTAGTGGAGGCGGGAACCATACATAGTTTTAAGGCGAGGTATGATAGAGCTCATGGAGCAGGGAGAGAGAGGACCTAGTAGCAATCAGTGAAGAGGCGGGGCCAGGAGCTGTGACTCGACCCCTGCAACCACAAATAGGTGAGTACAAATAGGTGAGTACACACACACACACACACACACACGTACTACGAGGGTCAACTTAACTATCACCAATATTCATTTTCGCATTTTTGTACACGTGACACGAGTTTAAGTGACACCAGAAGTATAGTGGCCGCTGCGTGATGAATCTATTAGAGACGGTGGTTAACATTCTAAAATAGTTTGAAGTGACCAATCTGAGCCACAGTCTTGATCAATCTTTAGCAGGCGGTGGAAGAGGTAATATCCAATCTTTCACCACCTAAATCATTTGTAATTCTCATCACTTCGCTCCTTCCTGTGTTCACTTTAAAAAAAAAAACATACTAAGGGCGGGGATAGAACCCGCGATCAGAGAGTCTCAATTTTGTAATCGTGTCATTACGATTTCGTGAGTTCACTTTTAATTTCCTTCTTTTACATACCCTCACAAATTCGTTCACCCATTTCACACTCTCCTCTTTCAAAAGTTTACAAAGTTTACAAAGTTTACAAAGTTTACAAAGCCGTGATTAACAAGTTAACTTTAACTTTGTCTACACTTCTTTATCAGAAGCTTCATAGGACCTTCATAGGACTCTGGGCTATATCATTGTGTATTGCTGTCCTCTGTGTGGACTGATAAAGTATCTGATGGGCGAAACGTCTTCTGAGTAATGGTTATGTATTTAATACACACATAACGTTTCGTCTTATTAGATATTTTAGGTTCTTTACTCGAAAATGAATTACTACTCTTGTACAAGGCACCTCTGCAGGGGGTAATGATACTTCAGATACAATGGAACCCCGTATCCACGGGTCCTGTATCCGCTGTTTCAGTTATCCACTATTTACTGCGGCCGAAAATAAGCAAAAGTATTGGTGGAAGTTCTTCAAAGCCTAAGAGAAGCGCATCCCATCAGTGCAAAAGTGATAATTCTCCACTTTTCGTGCATAATTTATCAATAAAACTTTGTAACAGGTATGCATGTGAAGGAACTAAGACGTACATATAAGGTTCGCTACTAACCGTAGTTTCGGTATCCACGGTGGGTTCTTGTAGCCCCTGCGGGTACGGGGTCCCACTGCATATCAATTACAGAAGGTTAATCACATATCTAAGATAAGATAAGATAAGATTTCGTTCGGATTTTTAGCCCCGGAGGGTTAGCCACCCAGGATAACCCAAGAAAGTCAGTGCGTCATCGAGGACTGTCTAACTTATTTCCATTGGGGTCCTTAATCTTGTCCCCCAGGATGCGACCCACACCAGTCGACTAACACCCAGGTACCTATTTGCTGCTAGGTGAACAGGACAACAGGTGTAAGGAAACGTGTCGAAATGTTTCCACCCGCCGGGAATCGAACCCGGGCCCTCCGTGTGTGAAGCGGGAGCTTTAGCCACCAGACCACCGGGCCTTAAACATGATACATATTCAACATAATATTTACAACATGACAATTAGCAAGGTATTCTTATGTGGGGGACTTAAGTTCAAGCCTATTATAACAGATATATAAGACTAATGCAATATATTAATAGTAAACAAGTGATATCTTAATAGGTGAAATAACTACAGTGAAAAATAACGAAATTTCAGCGATTTCCTGATCTCCCACATTGTTAAGAATTTTTTTATATATGTTTTAAATAACAGCTGTTTTAAATAACACATATTCTTCATTTATTCAGGCTACCGAAATTATATTCACCATTCACTACAAGATAAAAACGAAATATTTAAGGTCAGTAATGTGTGTACTGCATCTGCATTTTTTAGGCCCAGCTCTATTGTTCACTTAATATATGATAGTGAGAATATATTATCAGACTTGTATATGCATTTGAAAGTTTTGCTTTCCAGGGATAGCCTGGAACCTAACCTGCTGTATATGTGGGGCCCTACAGTAGCCTGGAACCTAACCTGCTGTATATGTGGGGTCCTACAGTAGCCTGGAACCTAACCTGCTGTATATGTGGGGCCCTACAGTAGCCTGGAACCTAACCTGCTGTATATGTGGGATCCTACAGTAGCCTGGAACCTAACCTGCTGTATATGTGGGGTCCTACAGTAGCCTGGAACCTAACCTGCTGTATATGTGGGGCCCTACAGTAGCCTGGAACCTAACCTGCTGTATATGTGGGGTCCTACAGTAGCCTGGAACCTAACCTGCTGTATATGTGGGGCCCTACAGTAGCCTGGAACCTAACCTGCTGTATATGTGGGGTCCTACAGTAGCCTGGAACCTAACCTGCTGTATATGTGGGGTCCTACAGTAGCCTGGAACCTAACCTGCTGTATATGTGGGGCCCTACAGTAGCCTGGAACCTAACCTGCTGTATATGTGGGGTCCTACAGTAGCCTGGAACCTAACCTGCTGTATATGTGGGGTCCTACAGTAGCCTGGAACCTAACCTGCTGTATATGTGGGGCCCTACAGTAGCCTGGAACCTAACCTGCTGTATATGTGGGGTCCTACAGTAGCCTGGAACCTAACCTGCTGTATATGTGGGGCCCTACAGTAGCCTGGAACCTAACCTGCTGTATATGTGGGGTCCTACAGTAGCCTGGAACCTAACCTGCTGTATATGTGGGGTCCTACAGAAGCCTGGAACCTAACCTGCTGTATATGTGGGGCCCTACAGTAGCCTGGAACCTAACCTGCTGTATATGTGGGGTCCTACAGTAGCCTGGAACCTAACCTGCTGTATATGTGGGGTCCTACAGTAGCCTGGAACCTAACCTGCTGTATATGTGGGGTCCTACAGTAGCCTGGAACCTAACCTGCTGTATATGTGGGGTCCTACAGTAGCCTGGAACCTAACCTGCTGTATATGTGGGGTCCTACAGTAGCCTGGAACCTAACCTGCTGTATATGTGGGGCCCTACAGTAGCCTGGAACCTAACCTGCTGTATATGTGGGGTCCTACAGTAGCCTGGAACCTAACCTGCTGTATATGTGGGGTCCTACAGTAGCCTGGAACCTAACCTGCTGTATATGTGGGGCCCTACAGTAGCCTGGAACCTAACCTGCTGTATATGTGGGGTCCTACAGTAGCCTGGAACCTAACCTGCTGCATAAGCAGGGCCCTACAGTAGCCTAGAACCTAACCTGCTGTATAATCAGGGCCCTACAGTAGCCTAGAACCTAACCTTCTATATAAGTGAAGCCCTACAGTAGCCTAGAACCTAACCTTCTATATAAGTGAAGCCCTACAGTAACCTGGAACCTAACCTGCTGTATAAGCGGGGCCCTACAGTAGCCTGGAACCTACCTGCTATATAAGCAAAGCCCTACAATACCTGGAACCTAACCTGCTGTATAAGTGGGGTCCTACATTAACCTGGAACCTAATTTGCTGTATAAGCAGGGCCCTACCGTAGCCTGGAATCTAACCAGCTGTTGAAGATTGAGACACTTATGCAGCATATGGGAATCTTTATTCAGGAAACGTTTCGCCACACAGTGGCTTCATCAGTCCAATACAAAGAGGAAGGCGTAAGGAGAGGAGGAGTATGAGGTAATCAGTCCCTCAGCCTGGAGTCGATGTGTTTAGTCCATCAATCTTGTAGAATGTACAGCATAGGGCCGTAGACGTGGCTTATATACTGTAGTGAGGTGAGGTGAAGCAGGCGGAGGCGGGGTCATAGTGGTACCATCCACTAGTCGAAGTAGGTCTTCGTCCAAAGGTTGAACAAGTGTTGAAGAATTCTTTGTAACAAGATCCTATGATGCTGCAGTGTCTGACAGTTGTGATGAATGGTTTGAAAAACCAGCTGTATAAGCGGGGCCCTACAGTTCATAATGTGTAACTATTACAACCCAGGTTCTCAAGGGACTGTTATCCTGGGTGTAAAGGGAACAAAATAAACACAGCAGAATATCTTTGAATTTTATTATCCTTCACCAAGTATAAACAGCAGTCATGTACATTATATACACTATATACAGCAATAGGTATTAGTGCACACCACGGTAATCAAGGCAGAATAGCAGCCAGGAGATAGCAGACCACTGTGCTTCAACCAGCTCTAGAATGGAAATGACAAGGGTGAAAACGTGAGTGGTAACCACGTCACCTTCACAGCTGCCAGATCCACCTTCTCATTGGCTGAACCTAGATACTGATCTGACGATGGAGCCCCGTTGGATCGTCAGATCCTTAGCATCTGGTTCGCTGGATGGTGAGGTAGCCTATGTGAGTGTGTTAACATGTTCCAAATAAAGATTACATACTTTTTGCCTGCAATAGTAACACTATTATTAATTGATATTCGAAGTTCACTTAAGACAG
The DNA here is from genome assembly GCF_038502225.1 of Cherax quadricarinatus. Classification (NCBI taxonomy): domain Eukaryota; kingdom Metazoa; phylum Arthropoda; class Malacostraca; order Decapoda; family Parastacidae; genus Cherax; species Cherax quadricarinatus. The sequence continues at coordinate 5,973,526 of NC_091295.1, forward strand.
TCAAGCACTTGAAGCAAACATAATTTCGTCTCTGACAATCAATATTAACTTACAAAATATGAATATAAAAATGCAATTCCCTCAAGTAATGGCTTCTCCTCTCCTAGCTCACACATTGTCCACTGTTTATATTCATTCACTTGCTCGACTGCTCGTGGAGTCACCTTCACCTTTCATATATTTATACTAAATTAAACTGTGTTGAAGTATTTAATACAAATTAAATATTACTGTTTCATATTATGTGTAATAAAGTTGAGTAACTGGCGGTAAGGTCAGCTGCACACTTGATCCCGTTTTTCCCTGTGATTTATTTCCCAACAGAAATCTCACATTTTGTACAGAATATAGATACAGGGTTTCCCAGCGGCTGTTCATCAGGCAAATATATCATACATTAATGTTTGAATCAAATATTTCTCTGTCTGACGCCCAGCTGCCTAATATAGTGTACGATACAACGTCTGTGTTACTAAATGCGGTGTTCCAAATATATTCCATTCACAACTATTACTGTGTAACATTAAATTCTTAAACATTCTTAAACATTCTTAAATATTCTTAAACATTCTTCCACTATGTTGTATATTTTAAGAAACAAGAAATATGTGTGGCTCATTTACCGCAGAAATTGACGAAGGCTCGATGCTCCGTCCTCTGATCTCGGCCAGTTTATGACCAATCAAGCTATTCGTGATCTGGTGGTTTCTTATCCAGGAGCCAACTGAATGACTCTTACTTCTGTATGGTCAGTGTGGTTGATATCTCGAATAAAACAAGAGTAAGATAACAACCTGATAGTGAGCAAGATAACATCCTGATAGTGAGCAAGATAACATCCTGATAGTGAATAGATAACATCCTGATAGTGAGCAAGATAACATCCTGATAGTGAGCAAGATAACATCCTGATAGTGAGCAAGATAACATCCTGATAGTGAGCAAGATAACATCCTGATAGTGAGCAAGATAACATCCTGATAGTGAGCAAGATAACATCCTGATAGTGAGCAAGATAACATCCTGATAGTGAGCAAGATAACATCCTGATAGTGAGCAAGATAACATCCAGATAGTGAGCAAGATAACATCCTGATAGTGAGCAAGATAACATCCTGATAGTGAGCAAGATAACATCCTGATAGTGAGCAACATAACATCCTGATAGTGAGTAGATAACATCCTGATAGTGAGCAAGATAACATCCTGATAGTGAGCAAGATAACATCCTGATAGTGAGCAAGATAACATCCTGATAGTGAGCAAGATAACATCCTGATAGTGAGTAGATAACATCCTGATAGTGAGCAAGATAACATCCTGATAGTGAGCAAGATAACATCCTGATAGTGAGCAAGATAACATCCTGATAGTGAGCAAGATAACATCCTGATAGTGAGCAAGATAACATCCTGATAGTGAGCAAGATAACATCCTGATAGTGAGCAAGATAACATCCTGATAGTGAGTAAGATAACATCCAGATAGTGAGCAAGATAACATCCAGACAGTAAGATAACATCCAGATAGTAAGATAACATCCAGATAGTAAGATAACATCCAGATGGTAAGATAACATCCAGATAGTGAGCAAGATAACATCCAGATAGTGAGCAAGATAACATCCAGATAGTGAGCAAGATAACATCCTGATAGTGAGCAAGATAACATCCTGATAGTGAGCAAGATAACATCCTGAGAGTGAGCAAGATAACATCCTGATAGTGAGCAAGATAACATCCTGATAGTGAGTAGATAACATCCTGATAGTGAGCAAGATAACATCCTGATAGTGAGCAAGATAACATCCTGATAGTGAGTAGATAACATCCTGATAGTGAGCAAGATAACATCCTGATAGTGAGCAAGATAACATCCTGATAGTGAGCAAGATAACATCCTGATAGTGAGCAAGATAACATCCTGATAGTGAGCAAGATAACATCCTGATAGTGAGCAAGATAACATCCAGATAGTGAGCAAGATAACATCCTGATAGTGAGCAAGATAACATCCAGATAGTAAGATAACATCCAGATAGTAAGATAACATCCAGATAGTGAGCAAGATAACATCCAGATAGTGAGCAATTTAACATCCTAATAATGAGCAAGATAACATCCAGAGAGTAAGATAACACCCAAATAGTAAGACAACATCCAGATAGTAAGATAACATCTAGATAGTAAGATAACACCCAGATAGTAAGATAACACCCAGATAGCAAGATAACACCCAGATAATAAGATAACACCCAGATAGTAAGATAACATCCAGATAGTAAGATAACACCCAAATAGTAAAATAACACCCAGATAGTAAGATAACACCCAGATAGTAAGATAACATCCAGATAGTAAGATAACACCCAGATAGTAAGATAACATCCAGATAGTAAGATATCCAGATAGTAAGATAACACCCAGATAGCAAGACAACATCCAGATAGTAAGATAACATCTAGATAGTAAGATAACACCCAGATAGTAAGATAACACCCAGATAGTAAGATAACACCCAGATAGTAAGATAACATCCAGATAGTAAGATAACACCCAGATAGTAAGATAACATCCAGATAGTAAGATAACACCCAGATAGTAAGATAACATCCAGATAGTAAGATAACACCCAAATAGTAAAATAACACCCAGATAGTAAGATAACACCCAGATAGTAAGATAACACCCAGATAGTAAGATAACACCCAGATAGTAAGATAACACCCAGATAGTAAGATAACACCCAGATACTAAGATAACACCCAGATAGTAAGATAACACCCAGATAGTAAGATAACACCCAGATACTAAGATAACACCCAGATAGTAAGATAACACCCAGATAGTAAGATAACACCCATATAGTAAGATAACACCCAGATAGTAAGATAACACCCAGATAGTAAGATAACACCCATATAGTAAGATAACACCCAGATAGTAAGATAACGCCCAGACAGTAAGATAACACCCAGATAGTAAGATAACACCCATATAGTAAGATAACACCCATATAGTAAGATAACACCCAGATAGTAAGATAACATCCAGATAGTAAGATAACATACAGATAGTAAGATAACACCCATATAGTAAGATAACACCCATATAGTAAGATAACACCCATATAGTAAGATAACACCCAGATACTAAGATAACACCCAGATAGTAAGATAACACCCAGATAGTAAGATAACACCCATATAGTAAGATAACACCCATATAGTAAGATAACACCCAGATACTAAGATAACACCCAGATAGTAAGATAACACCCAGATAGTAAGATAACACCCAGATAGTAAGATAACACCCATATAGTAAGATAACACCCAGATAGTAAGATAACATCCAGATAGTAAGATAACACCCAGATAGTAAGATAACACCCAGATAGTAAGATAACACCCATATAGTAAGATAACTCCCAGATAGTAAGATAACATCCAGATAGTAAGATAACACCCAGATAGTAAGATAACTTCCAGATAGTAAGATAACACCCAGATAGTAAGATAACACCCAGATAGTAAGATAACTTCCAGATAGTAAGATAACACCCAGATAGTAAGATAACTTCCAGATAGTAAGATAACACCCAGATAGTAAGATAACACCCAGATAGTAAGATAACACCCGGATAGTAAGATAACACCCAGATAGTAAGATAACACCCAGATAGTAAGATAACACCCAGATAGTAAGATAACACCCAGATACTAAGATAACACCCAGATAGTAAGATAACTTCCAGATAGTAAGATAACACCCAGATAGTAAGATAACACCCAGATAGTAAGATAACACCCAGATAGTAAGATAACACCCAGATACTAAGATAACACCCAGATAGTAAGATAACTTCCAGATAGTAAGATAACACCCAGATAGTAAGATAACACCCAGATAGTAAGATAACACCCAGATAGTAAGATAACTTCCAGATAGTAAGATAACACCCAGATAGTAAGATAACACCCAGATAGTAAGATAACACCCAGATAGTAAGATAACACCCAGATAGTAAGATAACACCCAGATAGTAAGATAACACCCAGATAGTAAGATAACTTCCAGATAGTAAGATAACACCCAGATAGTAAGATAACACCCAGATAGTAAGATAACACCCAGATAGTAAGATAACACCCAGATAGTAAGATAACACCCAGATAGTAAGATAACACCCAGATAGTAAGATAACACCCAGATAGTAAGATAACACCCAGATAGTAAGATAACACCCAGATAGTAAGATAACACCCAGATAGTAAGATAACACCCAGATAGTAAGATAACTTCCAGATAGTAAGATAACACCCAGATAGTAAGATAACACCCAGATAGTAAGATAACACCCAGATAGTAAGATAACACCCAGATAGTAAGATAACACCCAGATAGTAAGATAACACCCAGATAGTAAGATAACACCCAGATAGTAAGATAACACCCAGATAGTAAGATAACACCCAGATAGTAAGATAACACCCAGATAGTAAGATAACACCCAGATAGTAAGATAACACCCAGATAGTAAGATAACTTCCAGATAGTAAGATAACACCCAGATAGTAAATAAGCATTAAAACTTGTGCTACATAATGTGAACATTGCTATACCTGTTCCAGCTCCTGTTGATAACAGTGAACGTGATAGTGGTGAACAAACTGTTAACACTGATCTATAAAGAAAGTGAATACCAGACTAAAGTTCGTGTACAGACATGCACAGTGTCTGTAGCGGCTCGCAGGACCTTACTATACAACGTTATATACAGACATGCACAGTGTCTGTAGCGGCTCGCAGGACCTTATGTCTGCGTCTTATACAACGTCATGCAGATTATATTGTTCTTCTTGGTACTCTGCATTAACAAACAAGCTGAAATATAGACTACAAATCAGTCACCCAGAACAAAATGATGAGATTCATCCTGGACCTGGGATCAAGAGAACATGTAGACCGGGATGAATTACAACAACTGGAAATGCTGAATGTTGAAGATATATTAAAACAACTGAAGTTAAATCAAGGTTATAAAACTGAGCATTTTCCTGAATATCTTTTGCTGCCAAGTTTATCAAGGCTGGAAACAAAGTTTATCAAGGCTGGAAACAAAGTTTATCAAGGCTGGAAACAAAGTTTATCAAGGCTGGAAACAAAGTTTATCAAGGCTGGAAACAAAGTTTATCAAGGCTGGAAACAAAGTTTATCAAGGCTGGAAACAAAGTTTATCAAGGCTGGAAACAAAGTTTATCAAGGCTGGAAACAAAGTTTATCAAGGCTGGAAACAAAGTTTATCAAGGCTGGAAACAAAGTTTATCAAGGCTGGAAACAAAGTTTATCAAGGCTGGAAACAAAGTTTATCAAGGCTGGAAACAAAGTTTATCAAGGCTGGAAACAAAGTTTATCAAGGCTGGAAACAAAGTTTATCAAGGCTGGAAACAAAGTTTATCAAGGCTGGAAACAAAGTTTATCAAGGCTGGAAACAAAGTTTATCAAGGCTGGAAACAAAGTTTATCAAGGCTGGAAACAAAGTTTATCAAGGCTGGAAACAAAGTTTATCAAGGCTGGAAACAAAGTTTATCAAGGCTGGAAACAAAGCAATTATAGTACTGGGGAGACAGAGCACAACTTCGTGGTACCCACATGCCTTCAAACATGATTAATTCGTACAGTAACAAAGACTTAGAACAGACTGCCTGCACCTGTCAAAGCCTGCCACAGCATGAACCAGTTCAAGAAGACAGTCCAAACGTACCTAATGAACGTAGCTACAGTGAAGGAGGAAGGTGATGTCTTACATAGCTAACATACATGTACCTATTGCTGTGATCTGATTTTATCTTTAATGTTAATGTAACTCACTTTACCTTATTCCTAGTATATCTCCTTTCAGTTTTTAAATAATAAGTTATTACTAGGACCACAATGGTAATAAGTCACTTTGTCTAACTTTTTTGGGCTATCCTGGTAATCTACACATATGCTGTTATGCAAGATAATTTATGTAACTGTATTTATGTATACCTGTACCTGAATAAACTTGCTTACTTACTGACTCACGAACCACCAGACTCTTGAGACCTTGAAACAACCTCACTTGCTCACTCTACAGGAGTTAAATGACCTTGTCAGGGACCTTGACCTATCAAACCAGAAGGCAGAACTGCTTGTATCGTGCTGACAACAGTGGTGTATATTTTCACAGAAGGAACAAAAATATCTCATTCTCGCCAAACTTGTTTGGCAGCATTCTATCAAATGGAGAATGGTGTGTGTTAGTGCACTGATGTGAATGATCTTACGAAGAAACTGGGTTATCAACACCATTCTGATGAATGGAGACTATTTACTGACCCCAGTAAGATAAGTTTGAAAGCAGTGCTCCTTCACACCGGCAGTGAAAAGTCGTCTGTGTCAGTGACTCATGCTGTTGTATTACTATTTACTGACCCCAGTAAGATAAGTTTGAAAGCAGTGCTCCTTCACACCGGCAGTGAAAAGTCGTCTGTGTCAGTGACTCATACTGTTGTATTAAAGAAAACTTACGAGTCCGCGAAAATTCTCCTGATGCTAACAAATACAACGACCACAAATGGAATATATGAAAGGATCAGAGTGTGTTAGAGTTAATACTTAATCTCAAACTTGATTACACATGTGCTTCTTTTGCTTGTGGATTAGTAGTGACGAAGGTCATCATTATAACATTACAGAATAACAGGCAAGACAATACTATCCCTGGAAAATTCAACACACAAAAATGCCACTGATGGAATCTCAAAAGATATTCTACGACTGCACATAAAGTTAGTTAAATAAAAAACTTGGTTGAAGCTATGGATGGCGATCAGCTTATTCTATTGTTATTCTATGTAAGAATTACAACAGTAATACTGATTATGTTAATGCTGAATTATGTGTGTGTGTTTACTCACCTAGTTGTACTCAGTTGTGGCTGCAGGAGTCTCACCATGAGGCGGGCTAAAACAACACGGGTTTGATCCCCCAGTCACAGTGTTCTTATTGATTAAATGCCACTTGTTCGTGCTTACAATAATATATATATATATATATATATATATATATATATATATATATATATATATATATATATATATATATATATATATATATATATATATATATATATATATATATATATATATATATATATATATATACAACACATCGGGCGTCTCCCACCAAGGCAGGGTGGCTCGAAAAAGAAAAACTTTCATCATCATTCACTCCATCACTGTTTTGCCAGAGGCATGCTTACACTACAGTTATAAAACTGCAACATTAACTTTCTTCAGAGTGCAGACACTTTACTTCCCATCTCCAGGACTCAAGTCCGGCCTGCCGGTTTCCCTGAATTCCTTCATAAATGTTACCTTGCTCACACTCCAACAGCACATCAAGTCCTAAAAACCATTTGTCTCCATTTGCTTCTAACACGCTCACGCATGCTTGCTGGAAGTCCAAGCCCCTCGCACACAATACCTCCTTTACCCCCTCCCTCCAACCTTTCCTAGGCCGACCCCTGCTGGGCTTTCCCTCTACTTCAGATTTATACACTCTTGAAGTCATTCTATTTTGTTCCAGCCTCTCTACATGTCTGAACCACCTCAACAACCCCTCCTCAGGCCTCTGGATAATAGTTTTGGTAATCCCACACATCTTTCTAATTTCCAAACTACAAATTCTCTGCATTATCACACCACACATTGCTCTCATACATGACATCTCCATTGCCTCCAGCCTTCTCCTTGTTGCAACATTCGCCCCTCAAGTTTCACACCCATATAAGAGCATTGGTATAATCATTCTCTCATATATTCCCATCTTTGCTTCCGTGGACAAAGTTTTTTGTCTCCACAGACTCCTCAGTGCACCACTTACCTTTTTTCCCTCATCAGTTCTATGATTCACCTCATCTTTCATAGACCAATCTGCTGATACGTCCACTTCTAAAAAATCTGAGTACATTCACCTCCTCCATACTTTCTCCCTCCGATCTGATATCCAATCTTTCAACACGTAATTTTTTTTCTTATCTCCATCACCTTACTCTTTCCTATATTCACTTTTTATTTTCTTCTTTTAAATACCCTACCAAACTCATCCACCAACTTCTGCAACTTCTCTTCGGAATTTACCAGAAGCACAGTGTCATCAGTAAAGAGCAACTCTGACAACTCCCACTTTGTGTTAGATTCTTTATCTTTTAACCCCATGCCTCTTGCCAACACCCGAGTATTCACTTCTTTTACAACCCCATCTATAAATATTGTGAAAAATTATTATTAATATTATTATTAGCCAAATCGCTTGCAAGAGGTTTACAGGACAACACCTGAATTATTACCTGCAAGTAATTTGTGTGAGGTAAGTTGGACTTAAGTCACAGTAGTTCACAGAACTGCAACTCCTTCGATTACCCACTTCTACACCTCTTTCTCAAAAAGCTACACCTGATATTAAATCAATAATTACAATATTAAAACCAACTACTCTGGTAAAATTGAATTTGAGTGGATTGTATATAATTACGATTGCTTTGAACAACAAGGATATAATTATTACACATAAGAATTTTGCATCGCCACTTACCATTTGATTATTGGCAGACAATGCTGATGGAACACTACAACACCTGCCTAACCATCTACATCCTACGCTGGCTAGTTCGGTGTAAATACAAGGACTGTGTACTCTGAGGTGCGATGACGATGACGCCGCATCCTTCATTTTCCATTCTCACCCCCTTATTATGGTGGTTTCGTAAATTTCCTGTCCCAAATTCTCCTCAAGGGACATTAACAAACTGAGGTCGGTATTCCTCCTTAAACCTCAGAAAACGCCCAATTGTTGGTGCCAATTTCCGACCAGTCCTTACACAATTAAATTCAACATGGCGTCTCCCCCGGCGCTACTCACCAGCTCAACTACCTCCTCCCTCACTCGAAATTTCTCGAAGGGTCAAAGCATCATCATATTTTATTACACAATTATTATATTATTTATTTATATGTTCTACATTTAATCTGAGTCTCACTATTCTCGTAAAAACTCTTCATTGCTTTCAGTAACCTACCTCCTATTCCATACATTTGAAGCATCTGCCACAGTGTCCCCTATCCACTTATTATAAGCTTTTTCCAAATTCATAAATGCCACAAAAACCTCTTTACCCTTATCTAAATACTGTTCACCTATATGTTTCACTGTAAGTATTTGGTCTACACACCCCTTACCATTCCTAAAACCTCCTTCCATAACTGATCCTTCAACATTATTGCTACCCCTTTCTTAGCTCTAACTCTCTCAGATACTCCTGACTTAATCCTATATAATTCTCCCCATTGAAACTCACCTACCCCATTCAGTTGTGTTTCGCTTAGAGCCACGACATCCAACTTCTTTTCATTCATAACACTGGCAATCATCTCTTTCTTATCATCCGCACAACATCCACGCACATTCAAGCATCCCAGTTTTATAAAGTTTTTTCTTCTTCTCTTTTTCAGTATTGTTTATAAGAGAAGTGGTTACTAGCCCATTGCTCATACAACACGCATGGCTTACGGAGGAAAGATTCTTTTCCACTTTCCCATGGAGAATAGAGGAAATAAAGAAGAACAAGAACTATTAAGCAAAAGAAGAAAAACCTAGATGTGTTTTTGTATATATATATACATGTGCATGCCTGTGTAGTGTGACCTAAGTGTAAGTAGAAGTAGCAAGATATACCTGTTATCCAGCGTGTTTATGAGACGGAAAAAAGACACCAGCAATCCTACCATCATGTAAAACTGTTTCATGTTTCTGTTTTACACTCACTTGGCAGGACGGTAGTACCTCCCTGGGTGGTTGCTGTCTACCAACCTATTACATATAACCAACCTACTCCCTATATATACATATATACATATTTACAGTTCAGGGCTACCTACTGAGCACTGTTATTAACAATGTGTCTTAAATCCGTTCATGAGCACTGCTGAGCACAGGCACTGAGAATGTATCATAAAACACTTCAGAGCCACCTGCTGAGCACAGGTGCTGAGGATGCATCATATGTCAGGTCAAGGCCACCTGCTGAGCACAGGTGCTGAGGATGCATCATATGTCAGGTCAAGGCCACCTGCTGAACACAGGTGCTGAGAGACGTAGCATTTTAGGCTGAGTGTAAGTTTAATGGTTTTTAAGTCATCGTTTGGCCGGATCGCCATCTGGAAAAAGACTCGGACCGGCAAATGTACCGGAGAATCTTAAAAGAATGTCATCGTTGAGAAAGTCAGACAAGAACACAAGGAACTCCGCTAGTGAAGGCATGTTCTAATATCATGTGAATTCTTTGTTAGGTTGACAAAAAGACTTTGAAAACAAGTAATGCAAAAAAAAGGGGACGTAGGTTATGTGTTCTTGCTGCTGAGATGCTGGATATAGTTAGCAAATTTGGAAAAATCATGACTTAAAAGGATCAATCATATTATCTGTCTCAACACTGGAGGTACAGACGCTGTGAAAAATGTTTGGTGTACAACACCGACAAGATAAAAGTTAGACACACGTACAAATTCTGGGTATTTTTATTGTAGACTTTGCGCCATCCAGTGGTTTTATCAATAAAAATTTAAGGACATAACTGGAAGAGGGACTGATTACCTCATATTTTGTATATAGAACTAAGATCTTCCAATTAATCCCTTCAATTTATATTGATAAAGCCACTGGATAGCGAAACGTCTACGATAAAGATACCCAGATGTTGCATATGTGCCTAATTTTTCATAAAGCTGTTGTAAGGAGGAGTGAGAGCTGCTACCCAGTCTTCACTCCTCACTCCTAGGAATGATTCTGCCATGTGTAGCATTCTCCTACTGCGAGTGGAAGGGTGTAGTAGTCTATGCTAGTGCAACTGGAATTTAATGCTGGCTAGAAAGAAACTGCAAGAAGCTACAGTACCATGTATTGACAACTGATCTCTTTTCTGGCAAGAGAAGCAAGTGCGCCAGGTACAGTGTGTGTGTGTGTGTTAATCTAGAACAGAGACAGCAGCGTTATCTACTCCACGTTACAGGACTTTCAACTGACAACGATTAGAGGAGGTTAGAAGACACTTGTACCACGGATTGTGCAGTAACAGTTATAAAATTTAGATAATGACACAGACAACAGAAATAGTAGTAAGGCAAAGATGAAAAGAGAGAAAATACAGACAAAAGCTGTGGTAGCGCTCTGAAACAAAATGAACCAGGGGAGATTGTTCAGGGAAACGAGAGCTATGTAAAGTATTCCATACCTTTGTTCCTACAGGTTATGTTTGGCTCACCAGAAGACACGTAGCCTCCGGGACAGTATTCTTAATGTTACATTTGGGACTGTTTACCTATCTGATTATGTCAAGTTGAGAGAGTTGCATAAGTGTTGAAGGTCAGTGTTATTGCAATAGCAGAGACAAACTGGGACACTGGGAATGACTGTGTTACATTCAGGGGATTGACTGAGAAGTGTCACATTCAGATGATAACTGAGAAGTGTCATATTCAGGGAAATGAGTGAGAAGTGTCACATTCAGATGATAACTGAGAAGTGTCACATTCAGGGGGAATGACTGAGAAGTGTCACATTCAGATGGTAACTGAGAAGTGTCACATTCAGGGGGAATGACTGAGAAGTGTCACATTCAGGGGTTTAAGTTGTTCCACGGTGACCTAAATAATGGAAGAGGTAAGCAACAGTAACATAAGGAAGAGGTAAGTAACAATAACAAGAGGAAGAGATTAGTAACAGTAACAAGAAGAACAAGTAAGTAACAATATCAAAATAAGGAAGTAACACCAGAGGCAAGAGAGTGGTGTTGCTTCAGTAACAGTAACAAGAAGAACAAGTAAGTAACAATATCAAAATAAGGAAGTAACACTTACAAGAGGCAAGAGAGTGGTGTTGCTTCAGTAACACTTACAAGAGGCAAGAGAGTGGTGTTGCTTCAGTAACACTTACAAGAGGCAAGAGAGTGGTGTTGCTTCAGTAACACTCAGGTAGCCTGGCTGCTCCAGGAGAGTAGAGAAAGTGCCAAGTTTTTCTTAGGGCAACGAGAGCTGCACCACCTGTCAATGAGAGCTACACAGTCTGTCAGCGAGAGCTACACCACCTGTTAGCGAGAGCTACACAGGCTGTGAGCGAGAGTTGCACCACCTCTCAATGAGAGCTACACAGGCTGTCAGCGAGAGCTACACAGGCTGTCAACGAGATCTACACCAGCTGTGAGCAAGAGCTGCACCAGCTGTCAGCGAGAGCTACACCAGCTGTGAACAAGAGCTACACCAGCTGTCAACGAGAGCCTCACCAGCTGTCAGCGAGAGCTTCAGCTGTCAGCGAGAGCTACACAGGCTATCAACGAGAGCTTCACCAGCTGTGAGCAAGAGCTACACCAGCTGTCAGCAAGAACTAATCCAGCTACAAATGATGTAGCTGAAGTTTTAGCAGGAAAAGCTGAGAGCTAACATTCAGTCATTGTGGTTGTACACAAACCTCCAGATGCAACTTACCAACACTTCAAGGAACAATTTTGGAAAATTAACCACAGTCTGGAAAACCTTCCAGCACCACCCACAAATATCTTGTTTCTTGTTAATTTCAGTTTAAGACATACGAAATGAAAGAATGAAGAAAATAACGTTACAGCAGAGACAATCCCTTGAGGCAGCTCAGGTGTAAAGTCGAACACACATGAGTTGTTGTATATCTGTAATAAATACAACCTAAATCAACGGACAATGGAGTCAATAAGACTGGAAAACAAACTTGACTTTATTTTCACAAGTAATAATGACCTTTTAAGAAATATTATAGTATCAAATTTAGATTACAATTAACCGAAGTCCAGACTTATATTCACAAGGGTCAACAATGTTTACAGTTATGAGGGTAACTTTACCAAATTCAACTTTAACAGCAAGACCGGGATCAGATAAATTATAGTTCTCTCCTGTGCTTTAGTAATGTTATAACAATGTTTCACCTGCTTCCTCTCCTCCTGTGTTTCAGAAACGTTATAACAATGTTTCACCTGCTTCCTCTCCTCCTGTGTTTCAGAAACGTTATAACAATGTTTCACCTGCTTCCTCTCCTCCTGTGTTTCAGAAACGTTATAACAATGTTTCACCTGCTTCCTCTCCTCCTGTGTTTCAGAAACGTTATGAACATCAAAATGGTATACAATACCGACAGGTTGGTAGGTAAGACACATAGGCAACAGTTAGGCAACTTTATTCCGAAACGTTTCGCCTACACAGTAGGCTTCTTCAGTCGAATACAGAAAGCAGGCAGGAACAGTAGAGATGTGAAGACGATGTAATCAGTCCATCACCCTTGAAGTCGTAGAATTTGAGGTTGTCAGTCCCTCAGCCTGGAGAAGTTCCTGACTATGGAACTGAACTTCTCCAGGCTGAGGGACTGACAACCTCAAATTCTACGACTTCAAGGGTGATGGACTGATTACATCGTCTTCACATCTCTACTGTTCCTGCCTACTTTCTGTATTCGACTGAAGAAGCCTACTGTGTAGGCGAAACGTTTCGGAATAAAGTTGCCTACTGTTGCCTATGTGTCTTACCTAGTAACGTTATAACAATGTTTCACCTGCTTCCTCTCCTCCTGTGTTTCAGTAACATTATAACAGTGGTCATAAACTTGTTTCCCCAGTCATACATTCACCTCTCAGTTTCTCTCTGTTTCTTTTTCTATTTATTTTAAGGAGTCGGGTTCTGATGCCTATGAGGATGAATAAATAAGGTCGGCAGTGTTGGTGATGGAGAGGTGATGGTGGAGGGTGAAGACGGAGGAGTGATGGTGGAGGGTGAAGACGGAGGAGTGATGGTGGACGGTGAAGACGGAGGGGTGATGGTGGAGGGTGAAGACGGAGGGGTGATGGTGGAGGGTGAAGACGGAGGGGTGATGGTGGAGGGTGATGACGGAGGGGTGATGGTGGAGGGTGATGACGGAGGGGTGATGGTGGAGGGTGAAGACGGAGGGGTGATGGTGGAGGGTGAAGACGGAGGAGTGATGGTGGAGGGTGAAGACGGAGGGGTGATGGTGGAGGGTGAAGACGGAGGGGTGATGGTGGAGGGTGAAGACGGAGGGGTGATGGTGGAGGGTGATGACGGAGGGGTGATGGTGGAGGGTGATGACGGAGGGGTGATGGTGGAGGGTGAAGACGGAGGGGTGATGGTGGAGGGTGATGACGGAGGGGTGATGGTGGAGGGTGAAGACGGAGGGGTGATGGTGGAGGGTGATGACGGAGGGGTGAGGGTGGAGGGTGAAGACGGAGGGGTGAGGGTGGAGGGTGAAGACGGAGGAGTGATGGTGGACGGTGAAGACGGAGGGGGGATGGAGGAGGGTGAAGACGGAGGGGTGATGGTGGAGGGTGAAGACGGAGGGGTGATGGTGGAGGGTGATGACGGAGGGGTGATGGTGGAGGGTGATGACGGAGGGGTGATGGTGGAGGGTGAAGACGGAGGGGTGATGGTGGAGGGTGATGAGGGAGGGGTGATGGTGGAGGGTGAAGACGGAGGGGTGATGGTGGAGGGTGAAGACGGAGGAGTGATGGTGGAGGGTGAAGACGGAGGAGTGATGGTGGAGGGTGAAGACGGAGGGGTGATGGTGGAGGGTGAAGACGGAGGGGTGATGGTGGAGGGTGAAGACGAAGGGGTGATGGTGGAGGGTGAAGACGGAGGAGTGATGGTGGAGGGTGAAGACGGAGGGGTGATGGTGGAGGGTGAAGACGGAGGGGTGATGGTGGAGGGTGAAGACGGAGGAGTGATGGTGGAGGGTGAAGACGGAGGAGTGATGGTGGAGGGTGAAGACGGAGGAGTGATGGTGGAGGGTGAAGTCGGAGGGGTGAGGGTGGAGGGTGAAGACGGAGGAGTGATGGTGGAGGGTGAAGACGGAGGGGTGATGGTGGAGGGTGAAGACGGAGGAGTGATGGTGGAGGGTGAAGACGGAGGGGTGATGGTGGAGGGTGAAGACGAAGGGGTGATGGTGGAGGGTGAAGACGAAGGGGTGATGGTGGAGGATGAAGACGGAGGGGTGATGGTGGAGGGTGAAGACGGAGGAGTGATGGTGGAGGGTGAAGACGGAGGGGTGATGGTGGAGGGTGAAGACGAAGGAGTGATGGTGGAGGGTGAAGACGGAGGAGTGATGGTGGAGGGTGAAGACGAAGGGGTGATGGTGGAGGATGAAGACGAAGGGGTGATGGTGGAGGGTGAAGACGAAGGAGTGATGGTGGAGGGTGAAGACGGAGGAGTGATGGTGGAGGGTGAAGACGAAGGGGTGATGGTGGAGGGTGAAGACGAAGGGGTGATGGTGGAGGGTGAAGACGAAGGGGTGATGGTGGAGGGTGAAGACGGAGGGGTGATGGTGGAGGGTGAAGACGGAGGGGTGATGGTGGAGGGTGAAGACGAAGGGGTGATGGTGGAGGGTGAAGACGGAGAGGTGATGGTGGAGGGTGAAGACGGAGGGGTGATGGTGGAGGGTGAAGACGAAGGGGTGATGGTGGAGGATGAAGACGGAGGGGTGATGGTGGAGGGTGAAGACGAAGGGGTGATGGTGGAGGGTGAAGACGAAGGGGTGATGGTGGAGGGTGAAGACGAAGGGGTGATGGTGGAGGATGAAGATGGAGGGGTGATGGTGGAGGGTGAAGACGAAGGGGTGATGGTGGAGGGTGAAGACGAAGGGGTGATGGTGGAGGATGAAGACGAAGGGGTGATGGTGGAGGGTGAAGACGAAGGGGTGATGGTGGAGGATGAAGACGGAGGGGTGATGGTGGAGGGTGAAGACGAAGGGGTGATGGTGGAGGGTGAAGACGAAGGGGTGATGGTGGAGGATGAAGACGAAGGGGTGATGGTGGAGGGTGAAGACGAAGGGGTGATGGTGGAGGATGAAGACGGAGGGGTGATGGTGGAGGGTGAAGACGAAGGGGTGATGGTGGAGGGTGAAGACGAAGGGGTGATGGTGGAGGATGAAGACGGAGGGGTGATGGTGGAGGGTGAAGACGAAGGGGTGATGGTGGAGGGTGAAGACGAAGGGGTGATGGTGGAGGATGAAGACGAAGGGGTGATGGTGGAGGATGAAGACGAAGGGGTGATGGTGGAGGGTGAAGACGGATGAGTGATGGTGGAGGGTGAAGACGGAGGAGTGATGGTGGAGGGTGAAGACGGAGGAGTGATGGTGGAGGGTGAAGACGAAGGGGTGATGGTGGAGGGTGAAGACGAAGGGGTGATGGTGGAGGGTGAAGACGAAGGGGTGATGGTGGAGGATGAAGACGGAGGGGTGATGGTGGAGGGTGAAGACGAAGGGGTGATGGTGGAGGGTGAAGACGGATGAGTGATGGTGGAGGGTGAAGACGGAGGGGTGATGGTGGAGGGTGAAGACGGAGGGGTGATGGTGGAGGGTGAAGACGGAGGGGTGATGGTGGAGGGTGAAGACGGAGGGGTGATGGTGGAGGGTGAAGACGGAGGGGTGATGGTGGAGGGTGAAGACGAAGGGGTGATGGTGGAGGGTGAAGACGGATGAGTGATGGTGGAGGGTGAAGACGGAGGGGTGATGGTGGAGGGTGAAGACGAAGGGGTGATGGTGGAGGGTGAAGACGAAGGGATGGTGGTGGAGGGTGAAGACGGAGGGGTGATGGTGGAGGGTGAAGACGGAGGGGTGATGGTGGAGGGTGAAGACGAAGGGGTGATGGTGGAGGGTGAAGACGGATGAGTGATGGTGGAGGGTGAAGACGGAGGGGTGATGGTGGAGGGTGAAGACGAAGGGGTGATGGTGGAGGGTGAAGACGAAGGGATGGTGGTGGAGGGTGAAGACGGAGGGGTGATGGTGGAGGGTGAAGACGGAGGGGTGATGGTGGAGGGTGAAGACGAAGGGATGGTGGTGGAGGGTGAAGACGGAGGGGTGATGGTGGAGGGTGAAGACGGAGGGGTGATGGTGGAGGGTGAAGACGAAGGGGTGATGGTGGAGGGTGAAGACGGATGAGTGATGGTGGAGGGTGAAGACGGAGGGGTGATGGTGGAGGGTGAAGACGGAGGGGTGATGGTGGAGGGTGAAGACGGAGGGGTGATGGTGGAGGGTGAAGACGGAGGGGTGATGGTGGAGGGTGAAGACGGAGGGGTGATGGTGGAGAGTGAAAACGAAGGGGTGATGGTGGAGGGTGAAGACGGAGGGGTGATGGTGGAGGGTGAAGACGGATGAGTGATGGTGGAGGGTGAAGACGGAGGGGTGAGCCGAACAGTTGGATGGGTGGTGGAGGTAGTGGAGTGGTTGATATAGTGGTGTGATGGAGCGGAGGCTATAAACACACATTATACATGAGAACATAAGAAAGAAGGAACACTGCAGCAGGCCTACTGGCCCGTGTGAGGCAGGTCCAACTATACTACCTAAGCCAACGCCCTAACCTAGTCAGGTCAGGTCACATTCACTTGAGGAAGGACCACGGTATCTGACCTAGTAGCACAAGGTAGTCAGGTCCAACTCACACCCACCCACACCAACTCATGTAATTATCCAACCTATTTTTAAAACTACACAACGTCTTAACTTCTATGACAGTACTCGGGAGTTTGTTCCACTTATCCACAACTCTATTACCAAACTAGAGCTTTCCTATATCCTTCCTGAATCTGAATTTTTCCAAATTTTAGCCATTGCTGTGAGTCCTGTCTTGGCTAGATATTTTTAGCACGCTATTTACATCCCCTTTATTTATTCTTGCTTTCCATTTATACACCTCGATCATATCCCCCCTAATTCTACACCTTTCTAGAGAGTGCAGGTTCAGGGTCCTCAGTCTATCCTCATAGAGAAGATTTCTGATACATGGGATCAACTTGATCTTCCTCCTCTGTACGTTTTCCAGAGGATTTATATTCATTCTGTAATACGGTGACCAAAACTGTGCAGCATAATCTAAATGAGGTCTAACCAAGGATATATAGAGTTGAAGAAAAATGTGAGGACTTCTATTATTTATACTTTTTGATATGGAGCCAAGGATTCTGTTAGCTTTATTGCAAACACTTATGCACTGTTGTCTTGGTTTCAGATTACTACTAACCAGAACTTCTAAATCCTTTGTTGCAATCAGTAATATTAAGATCTAAATTATTTAGTTTATATGTAGCATGGTTATTTTCCTATTTGTCTATATTAAACTGCATCTGCCACTTTTCTGACCACTGCATCAGTCTTCAAATCATCCTGGAGTGCTCTAGTGTCCTCATTAGAATGAATTGGACGGCCTATTTTGGTGTCATCAGCAAATTTGCTTATGTCTCTATTTATTCCTTCATCTATGTCGTTTATGTAAATTGTGAACAACAAAGGGCCCAACACTCACCCTTGTGGAACATTGCTTATCATGTGCCCTTATTCTGATTTCTCCCCATTTATTGAGAAGCATTAAATTCATATTGTTTGAATTATAAGCTGCACACCCACCCACACACACACACACAGAATAGGGGGGGGGGGTACATAAAGGGGAGAAATCATCAGGTCAAGTTGATTTTCAAGACAGAAACGGTGCAAAACAGGATCCTGCAAGAGAAAACATGGCTGAAGGAAATGTCAACATACAAGAAGGTGTTCCTAGACAGAGATAGAACAAAAACAGAATAACAGCAGCTGAGGGAGAGGATACAGAAGCGAAAGGGGCTAAGAAGAAAGACAAGTACAGAATCAGCAGAGGAAAACCAGAGCAGGGCAGAGCAATTGATATAGTGCAGGCAGAATCCATACATAGTTTCAAGAAGAGGTATCAAGTGACCTTGATACCTAAAAGGCGGTGGGACCGGACATCTCTCAGTGGGTCCTTAGAGAGGGAGCAGAGGTGCTGTGTGTGCCACTAACCACAATTTTCAACACATCCCTTGAAACTGGGCAACTACCTGAGGCATGGAAGACGAGAAATGTAGTCCCCATTTTTAAGAAAGGAGACAGAAACGAGGCACTAAACTATAGACCAGTGCCAATGAAGTGTATAGTGTGCAAAGTCACGGGGAAGATTATCAGGAGGAGGGTGGGTTAGCACCTAGAACGGAACAAAATTAGTAACGACAACCAGCACGGATTCATGGAATGCAAATCCTGAGTCACAAACCTTCTGGAGTTTTATGATTAAGTAACAGAAGTAAGACACGAGAGAGAGGGGTGGGTTGATTACATTTTCTTGGACTGCAAGAAGGCCTTCGACACAGTTCCCCACAAGAGATTAGTGCAGAAACTCGAGGATCAGGCACGTATAACAGGAAGGGCACTGCAATGGATCAGAGAATACCTGACAGGGAGGCAACAACGAGTCATGGTACGTGATGAGTATCACAATGGGAGCCTGTGACGAGAGGGGTCCCACAGGGGTCAGTCCTAGGACCAGTGCTATTTTTGGTATATGCGAATGACATGATGGAAGGGATAGACTCAGAAGTGTCCCTGTTCGCAGATGATGTGAAGTTAATGAGGAGAATTAAATCAGATGAGGATCAGGCTGGTTACAAAGAGACTTGGACAGGCTGGACGCGTGGTCCAGCACCTGGCTCCTCGAATTTAAGCCTGCCAAATGCAAAGTCATGAAGCTTGGGGAAGGGCAAAGAAGACTGCGGACAGAGTATAGGCTAGGTGACCGAAGACTGCAAACCTCACTCAAGGAGAAAGATTTTGGGGTGAGTATATTACTGAGCACGTCTCCGAAAGCACACATCAGCCAGATAACTGCTGCAGTATATGGGCGCTTGGCAAACTTGAGAATAGCGTTCCGATACCTCAGTAAGGAATCGTTCAAGACACTGTACACCGTGTGCGTCAGGCCCATACTGGAGTATGCAGCACCTGTTTGGAACCCACACCTGATCAAGCAGGCCAAGAAATTAGAGAAAGTGCAAAGATTTACAACAAGGCTAGTTCCAGAGCTAAGGGGAATGTCCTACGAAGAAATGTTAAGGGAAATTGGCCTGACGACACTGGAGGACAGGAGGGTTAGGGGAGACATGATAACGACATACAAAATACTGCGAGGAATAGACAAGGTGGACAGAGACAGAATGTTCCAGAGAGGGGACACAGAAACAAGGGTTCACAATTCGAAGCTGAAGACTCATCTGAGTCTTCAACTTCAGTCATAGAGTTGTCAGGAAGTGGAATAGTCTAGCAAGTGAGGTAGTGGAGGCAGGAACCATACATAGGTTTAAGACGAGGTATGATAAAGCTCTTGGAGCAGGGAGAGAGAGGACCTAGTAGCGATCACCAGAAATAGGCGAGTACAAATAGGTGAGCACACACACACTCACACACACACACACATACACACACACACACACACGCACACACACACACACACACACACACACACACACACACACACACACACACACACACACACACACACACACACACACACACACACACACACACACACACACATGCACATACACACGCACGCACGCACGCACGCACGCACGCACGCACGCACGCACGCACGCACGCACGCACGCACGCACGCACGCACGCACGCATATACACCAGGCCTAGGGTCTAATTAACATGTGCCTAGGACAAAATGGTAACTGACACACACATACCTTGAACCGAATCTAACGATACTGAAGGAGAGAAGGACATGGGTGATATGACAACAACATGCAAAATATTCAGGGGAATTTATAGAGTAGAAGGGGTAGGCTGTTTAAGAGGCGAGAAAGAGGCCCTCGAAGGCACAGCTGGAAGTGAAAGCACAGAGGAACCA
The DNA here is from genome assembly GCF_038502225.1 of Cherax quadricarinatus. Taxonomy (NCBI): domain Eukaryota; kingdom Metazoa; phylum Arthropoda; class Malacostraca; order Decapoda; family Parastacidae; genus Cherax; species Cherax quadricarinatus. The sequence goes on from NC_091295.1 coordinate 5,994,340, forward strand.
CAGGGATTTCAGAAAGTATTTCTTCATTCTCAGAGTAGCGGAAAGTGGAATGACCTTAACGAAAAAGTGGTGAAGGCAGACAGACTTCTTGCGTAGTTTTAAGAGCAGTTACAGTAGGTCCCACGAGACTAGGAGGACGTGAATCTGGCAAGAATCAAGTTATAGCCAGGAGCTATAACTCAATCCCTGCAACCACATACTGGTAAATACACTCAAACATATCTAGGGGAAGCATCATAATGAGTGAAACCCCAATGGTGTACTCCCAAGTCACTAATCTATAACATATAAGCAAAGCAAGATTCACCAGAAACTATATAAACACTACCCAAGTGCGGCTTGAAAGATAAGAATAACGTCTATATAAACATTACCCAGATGTGGCTTAAAAGATGACAATAACAACTATAAACACTACCCAGGTGTGGCTTAAATGATGACAGTAACAGCTAAGTAAACGCTGCTGCTGCACAGTTTTGGCCCCGTTATTACAGAATGGATATAAATCCACTGGAAAACATAAAAAGGTGGATGACAAACTTGATCCCATGTATTAGAAAGCTTCCCTATGAGGATAGACTTAGGCCCTGAATCTGCACTCTTTAGGAAGGTGCAGAATTAGGGGGGAAGACTTCCCACAAGAGTGATGGACTGAACACATCGATTCCAGGTTGAGGGACTGATTACCTCTAACTCCTCCTCTCCTTACCCATTTCTACTTTGTATTGGACTGATGAAGCCACTGTGTGGCGAAACGTTTCTTCAATAAAGATTCCCATGTGTTGCACAAGTGTCTCAATTCTTCAACTTGTCGGTTTTCAAAACCATTCACCACACATGATTGAAATGTATAAGTGGAAAACAGGAATAAATAAAAGGAATGTAAATAGCGTGCTAAAAATAACTAGCCAGGACAGGACTCGAAGCAATGGTTTTAAGTTGGAAAAAATCAGATTCAGGGAGGATATAGGAAAGCACTGGTTTGGTAACAGAGTTGTGAATGAGCGAACAAACTCCCGAGTACCATCATAGAAGCGAAGACGTTATGTTGTTTTAAAAATAGGTTGGATAATTGCATGAATGGGTGTGAGTTGAACCTGACCAGCTTGTGCTAATAGGTTTGATGTCTTGCTCTTTAAGTGGATGTGATGTGACCTGACTAGGTGGGTCATTGGTTTAAGCCGGGAGGTGACTTGGACCTGCGTCGCATGGGTCAGTATGGTTGCAGCAGTGTTCCTTCTTCGTAAAGTTCTTATAAACACTACCCAGGTGTGGCTTGAAAGATGAGAATAACAGCTATATAAACACTGCCCTGCTGTGGCTTAAAATATATGACAACAACTCTATAACCACTACCCAGGTGGAGCGAGAGTAACGACAAAATTGATATAAAAACTCCCCTGGATCACGTGGTAAGATAACTCTAACGAGGAGTAATGTACTCATTGATTTGCAGGTACTTACACTGCGAGGTCTTGTATGAGGTACAGCGGGGAAGCCAGAGGAGTCCTGAAGACCTGGACTCAGTGGTACATGTTGTACCCACGTCTCATGTGTGCTGTTGTTCTCTACAAACATTCTCTAACATTACTTTCCTATTTGGAACACCTGCGGGTAAGTTGGCACTAAGAAGTGTGTGAGAAGAAGCGGCAGCGTGTCCCTGTAGCTCTGGGATATTGGAACCTGACTGCTGCAGGGGCTTGGAAGATAGCCAGAGAGAGGACCAACTCTGACATATACACCGAGAAATGTATATCTTACAGTGTATATATGCTGGGAATTTAATTCTAATACCTTTTTGAGGAGGGATTAAAATATTCTTAATTTGTCGGTGAGCCAGTCACGTGCAGACTTAATGTGCAGATTTAATACCACTAGCCAGGCCATGCGCTGTGTGTATATTCTAGTGAGTATCTCTCAGGATGTGTATACACTAAAGACTGCATGTGCTCGTGAACTAGTATATACACATCTTATCTATGCACTTCAAGTTTACTTTAGTCCCAACAGGATTACAATGTAACTGAAGTTAAGGAATTCTTGATCAGTGGTTAACAGGTGACATACGTCCTTCATGACCCCTGTGTTTCGAAAGGTTTTAAGCCCAATTTGGCTTACAACCTTTCGAAACACGGGTCATACACTGAGGTCTGGGGGTCGATCCCTGGGACGGCTGAAAACATTAGCACGTGTTTTCTTAAGACACCTGTTGTGCAGTGTTCACCTATCAGTAAAATGGGTACCTGGGTGTTAGTGGACTGGTGTGGGTCGCATCCTGGGTGTTAGTGGACTGGTGTGGGTCGCATCCTGGGTGTTAGTGGACTGGTGTGGGTCACATCCTGGGTGTTAGTGGACTGGTGTGGGTCGCATCCTGGGTGTTAGTGGACTGGTGTGGGTCGCATCCTGGGTGTTAGTGGACTGGTGTGGGTCGCATCCTGGGTGTTAGTGGACTGGTGTGGGTCGCATCCTGGGTGTTAGTGGACTGGTGTGGGTCGCATCCTGGGTGTTAGTGGACTGGTGTGGGTCGCATCCTGGGTGTTAGTGGACTGGTGTGGGTCACATCCTGGGTGTTAGTGGACTGGTGTGGGTCACATCCTGGGTGTTAGTGGACTGGTGTGGGTCACATCCTGGGTGTTAGTGGACTGGTGTGGGTCACATCCTGGGTGTTAGTGGACTGGTGTGGGTCACATCCTGGGTGTTAGTGGACTGGTGTGGGTCACATCCTGGGTGTTAGTGGACTGGTGTGGGTCACATCCTGGGTGTTAGTGGACTGGTGTGGGTCACATCCTGGGTGTTAGTGGACTGGTGTGGGTCACATCCTGGGTGTTAGTGGACTCGGGTGGGTCACATCCTGGGTGTTAGTGGACTGGTGTGGGTCACATCCTGGGTGTTAGTGGACTGGTGTGGGTCACATCCTGGGTGTTAGTGGACTGGTGTGGGTCACATCCTGGGTGTTAGTGGACTGGTGTGGGTCACATCCTGGGTGTTAGTGGACTGGTGTGGGTCACATCCTGGGTGTTAGTGGACTAGTGTGGGTCACATCCTGGGTGTTAGTGGACTATTGTGGGTCACATCCTGGGTGTTAGTGGACTGGTGTGGGTCACATCCTGGGTGTTAGTGGACTGGTGTGGATCACATCATGGGTGTTAGTGGACTGGTGTGGGTCACATCCTGGGTGTTAGTGGACTGGTGTGGGTCACATCCTGGGTGTTAGTGGACTGTTGTGGGTCACATCCTGGGTGTTAGTGGACTGGTGTTGGTCACATCCTGGGTGTTAGTGGACTGGTGTGGGTCACATCCTGGGTGTTAGTGGACTGGTGTGGGTCACATCCTGGGTGTTAGTGGACTGGTGTGGGTCACATCCTGGGTGTTAGTGGACTGGTGTGGGTCACATCCTGGGTGTTAGTGGACTGGTGTGGGTCACATCCTGGGTGTTAGTGGACTGGTGTGGGTCACATCCTGGGTGTTAGTGGACTGGTGTGGGTCACATCCTGGGTGTTAGTGGACTGGTGTGGGTCACATCCTGGGTGTTAGTGGACTGGTGTGGGTCACATCCTGGGTGTTAGTGGACTGGTGTGGGTCACATCCTGGGTGTTAGTGGACTGGTGTGGGTCACATCCTGGGTGTTAGTGGACTGGTGTGGGTCACATCCTGGGTGTTAGTGGACTGGTGTGGGTCACATCCTGGGTGTTAGTGGACTGGTGTGGGTCACATGCTGGGTGTTAGTGGACTGATGTGGGTCACATCCTGGGTGTTAGTGGACTGGTGTGGGTCACATCCTGGGTGTTAGTGGACTGGTGTGGGTCACATCCTGGGTGTTAGTGGACTGGTGTGGGTCACATCCTGGGTGTTAGTGGACTGGTGTGGGTCACATCCTGGGTGTTAGTGAACTGGTGTGGGTCACATCCTGGGTGTTAGTGGACTGGTGTGGGTCACATCCTGGGTGTTAGTGGACTGGTGTGGGTCACATCCTGGGTGTTAGTGGACTGGTGTGGGTCACATCCTGGGTGTTAGTGGACTGGTGTGGGTCACATCCTGGGTGTTAGTGGACTGCATCCTGGGTGTTAGTGGACTGGTGTGGGTCGCATCCTGGGTGTTAGTGGACTGGTGTGGGTCACATCCTGGGTGTTAGTGGACTGGTGTGGGTCGCATCCTGGGTGTTAGTGGACTGGTGTGGGTCGCATCCTGGGTGTTAGTGGACTGGTGTGGGTCGCATCCTGGGTGTTAGTGGACTGGTGTGGGTCGCATCCTGGGTGTTAGTGGACTGGTGTGGGTCGCATCCTGGGTGTTAGTGGACTGGTGTGGGTCACATCCTGGGTGTTAGTGGACTGGTGTGGGTCGCATCCTGGGTGTTAGTGGACTGGTGTGGGTCACATCCTGGGTGTTAGTGGACTGGTGTGGTCACATCCTGGGTGTTAGTGGACTGGTGTGGGTCACATCCTGGGTGTTAGTGGACTGGTGTGGGTCACATCCTGGGTGTTAGTGGACTGGTGTGGGTCACATCCTGGGTGTTAGTGGACTTGTGTTGGTCACATCCTAGGATAAAACTCTCCTAATTTGCCCAAAATGCTATGCATAACAAGCGGCTTTCGTTACAGTAGTATGTTATTGATGTCAGCTAGGACCGTATATCTTGTACATATACTTGTACAATTAAACATTATTATTATTATTATTATTATTATTATTATTATTATTATTATTATTATTATTATTATTATTATTATTATTATTATTATCTATCTTTCACAAAGTATATATGATGAAAGTTGAATTCGTGTTCTAGGGATTTAAGTATTCATGAGCGGCGGAGAACACGTCATGTGCAGCCTTCATGATCCTCATGTAGTCGATAGGCTCTAAATCTAAGCAACCAAGCAACCAACCAACCGACCAACCAACCAACCAACCAACCAACCAACCAACCAACCAACCAACCAACCAACCAACCAACCAACCAACCAACCAACCAACCAACCAGGCCAGAGAGACGTAGGTGGAGGGTTGATGTGTTGGCTATAACGTGGCAAGTGTTGAGCTTCGCTGTAACATCTGGTGAGCTGTACAACACATGTACTCTTATATCTTCACATAGACAGCGTTACTTTGCTCTCGTATACATGTAGAAATAGACATTGTGATGTGTTCTATAATGTCGTAATTATATATATATATTTATATATATGCAAACACACACACACACACACACACACACACACACACACCGGGGCCAGGAGCTTGGACTCGACCCCTGCAACCTCAACTAGGTGAGTACACACAAATAACCCGCACATAGCAGAACGAAAATTATGACAACGTTTCAGTCCTACTCGGACCGAAAGGTCGTCATAAATTTCATTCTGCTATGTGCGGGTTATTTGCGTAGTTTCGCACTAGCTGTATGGTGACCTTACATAGTCTCTCGGTGTACATACATCACCAGGTGAAGCTGACAGCTGTGTTATACACGACTACACCTGCTGCTGAAGCAAGCCATCCTCGCATCACCAGTGGTTCTCACCACTACACGACTACACCTGCTGCTGAAGCAAGCCATCCTCGCATCACCAGTGGTTCTCACCACTACACTACTACACCTGCTGGTGAAGCAAGCCATCCTCGCATCACCAGTGGTTCTCACCACTACACACCTGCTGCTGAAGCAAGCCATCCTCGCATCACCAGTGGTTCTCACCACTACACAACTACACCTGCTGGTGAAGCAAGCCATCCTCGCATCACCAGTGGTTCTCACCACTACACGACTACACCTGCTGGTGAAGCAAGCCATCCTCGCATCACCAGTGGTTCTCACCACTACACGACTACACCTGCTGGTGAAGCAAGCCATCCTCGCATCACCAGTGGTTCTCACCACTACACGACTACACCTGCTGCTGAAGCAAGCCATCCTCGCATCACCAGTGGTTCTCACCACTACACGACTACACCTGCTGGTGAAGCAAGCCATCCTCGCATCACCAGTGGTTCTCACCACTACACAACTACACCTGCTGCTGAAGCAAGCCATCCTCGCATCACCAGTGGTTCTCACCACTACACGACTACACCTGCTGGTGAAGCAAGCCATCCTCGCATCACCAGTGGTTCTCACCACTACACGACTACACCTGCTGGTGAAGCAAGCCATCCTCGCATCACCAGTGGTTCTCACCACTACACGACTACACCTGCTGCTGAAGCAAGCCATCCTCGCATCACCAGTGGTTCTCACCACTACACGACTACACCTGCTGGTGAAGCAAGCCATCCTCGCATCACCAGTGGTTCTCACCACTACACAACTACACCTGCTGCTGAAGCAAGCCATCCTCGCATCACCAGTGGTTCTCACCACTACACGACTACACCTGCTGGTGAAGCAAGCCATCCTCGCATCACCAGTGGTTCTCACCACTACACGACTACACCTGCTGGTGAAGCAAGCCATCCTCGCATCACCAGTGGTTCTCACCACTACACGACTACACCTGCTGCTGAAGCAAGCCATCCTTGCATCACCAGTGGTTCTCACCACTACACGACTACACCTGCTGCTGAAGCAAGCCATCCTCGCATCACCAGTGGTTCTCACCACTACACGACTACACCTGCTGGTGAAGCAAGCCATCCTCGCATCACCAGTGGTTCTCACCACTACACGACTACACCTGCTGCTGAAGCAAGCCATCCTCGCATCACCAGTGGTTCTCACCACTACACGACTACACCTGCTGCTGAAGCAAGCCATCCTCGCATCACCAGTGGTTCTCACCACTACACGACTACACCTGCTGCTGAAGCAAGCCATCCTCGCATCACCAGTGGTTCTGACTACACCTGCTGCTGAAGCAAGCCATCCTCGCATCACCAGTGGTTCTCACCACTACACGACTACACCTGCTGCTGAAGCAAGCCATCCTTGCATCACCAGTGGTTCTCACCACTACACGACTACACCTGCTGCTGAAGCAAGCCATCCTCGCATCACCAGTGGTTCTCACCACTACATTGTTTTACAGTATTACACACTGACTGGATTCGAACCAGCGGCCATACGTTCCTAAGTGTCAGTGAATGTCTCAACCAAGCACAACACAGTGGTAAGTGAAGCTGCAGTCTCACGAAATCGTAATGACATGATGGCAAACAAACTATACCACGGGCGGGGTTAGAACCCACGATCAGAGTCACAAAACTCCGGTCGACGCGTTTTGTGACTCTCTGATCACGGGTTCTAACCCCACCCGTGGTATAGTTTGATGCTTCAGTCATCTGGGGCTAGATAAAGATTATTTATAAATAGTACTTGACTGACTCATGTCTCCTCTGTTGTAAGTCACACTGTCAGTACGATTAAAATTCGCAATAAACAACACAGACATTCAGTGGAGTGAAGGAATTCGATCCCGACCTCTCCATGTAAAAGATTTTCTTGACTGAAGTGTAACACACATGACCTGCAGTGTGGCAGTGAATTATGACCTGCAGTGTGGCAGTGAATTATGACCTGCAGTGTGGCAGTGAATTATGACCTGCAGTGTGGCAGTGAATTATGACCTGCAGTGTGGCAGTGAATTATGACCTGCAGTGTGGCAGTGAATTATGACCTGCAGTGTGGCAGTGAATTATGACCTGCAGTGTGGCAGTGAATTATGACCTGCAGTGTGGCAGTGAATTATGACCTGCAGTGTGGCAGTGAATTATGACCTGCAGTGTGGCAGTGAATTATGACCTGCAGTGTGGCAGTGAATTATGACCTGCAGTGTGGCAGTGAATTATGACCTGCAGTGTGGCAGTGAATTGTGGCGGAATTATGACAGTGAATTATGACCTGCAGTGTGGCAGTGAATTATGACCTGTGGCAGTGAATTATGACCTGCATGACAGTGCAGTGAATTATGACCTGCAGTGTGGACAGTGAATTATGACCTGACAGTGTGGCAGTGAATTATGACCTGCAGTGTGGCAGTGAATTATGACCTGCAGTGTGGCAGTGAATTATGACCTGCAGTGTGGCAGTGAATTATGACCTGCAGTGTGGCAGTGAATTATGACCTGCAGTGTGGCAGTGAATTATGACCTGCAGTGTGGCAGTGAATTATGACCTGCAGTGTGGCAGTGAATTATGACCTGTAGTGTGGCAGTGAATTATGACCTGCAGTGTGGCAGTGAATTATGACCTGCAGTGTGGCAGTGAATCATGACCTGCAGTGTGGCAGTGAATTATGACCTGCAGTGTGGCAGTGAATTATGACCTGCAGTGTGGCAGTGAATTATACGTAAACAACCTCGAGATCTCCAGCTTCTGGAATAGAATCCCGACACCATAAACAATTTTTAAGTTAATTCCCTGTTAACTTCCATCATGTGTTTATAAGTCTGTCCTGCTGATCTTAATCTACAAAAAGGTAAATATTGAATATAAAGTTACAGGAACCACTAATAATTGAAGTTTGTGAGTCTTGTTATTAAATGAATTATGTGTGTTGTATTTAGGGGGTAACACTGAACCATTAAAGATCATGCAGGAAGGAGACATCTTCAGTTCCGTGGATCAGGAACCTTCCTCCATCAGCAAGGAACCTTCATTCATCATCAAGGAATCTCCCTTCATCTTCAAAGAACCTCCCTCCAACATCAAGGAACCTTCCTCCAACATCAAGGAACCTCCCTCCATCATCAAGGAACCTTCCTCCAACATCAAGGAACCTCCCTCCATCATCAAGGAACCTTCCTTCATCATCAAGGAACCTCTCTCCATCATCAAGAAACCTTCCTCTAACATCAAGGAACCTCCCTCCAACATCAAGGAACCTTCCTCCAACATCAAGGAACCTCCTCCATCATCAAGGAACCTTCCTCCAACATCAAGGAACCTCCTTCCATTATCAAGGAACCTCCCTCTATCATCAAGGAACCTCTCTCCATCATCAAGGAACCTCCTTTCATCATCAAGGAACCTTCATTCATTATCAAGGAACCTCCCTTCATCTTCAAAGAACCTTCCTCCAACATCAAGGAACCTTCCTCCAACATCAAGGAACCTCCCTCCATCATCAAGGAACCTTCCTTCATCATCAAGGAATCTCCTTCCATCATCAAGGAACCTCCCTCTATCATCAAGGAACCTCTCTCCATCATCAAGAAACCTCCCTCCATCATCAAGGAACCTCCCTCCATCATCAAGGAACCTCCTTCCATCATCAAGGAACCTCTATCATCGAGGAGCCTCCCTCCATCATCAAGGAACCTCCCTCCATTATCAAGGAACCTTCCTCTATCATCAAGGAACCTCCCTCCAGCATCAAAGAACCTCCCTTCATCATCAAAAAACCTCCCTCCAGCATCAAGGAACCTTCCTTCATCATCAAGGAACCTCCCTCCATCATCAAAGAACCTCCCTCCATCATCAAGGAACCTTCCTCCAATATCAACGAACCTCCCTTCATCATCAAGTAGCCTCCCTCCATCATCAAAGAACCTCCCTCCATCATCAAGGAACCTCCCTCCATTATCAGACACCTCCCTTCAGCATCAAGGAACCTCCCTCCAGCATCAAGGCACCTCCCATTAGGCTATAAAATAAAGATTAGCTGGTCAGGAAAATGGTTCACTCTGCTCACTGGCAAGAATAGTTTGACTTAAATTTCTTCGTAATATCACTTTTCGCAAATTAGTTCGTACATCACAAAATTTATAACTCTCATGTTTCGTTCATGAATATGTGTGATGAGCAAATTTGTACTCATCACATGTTCACAACTAAGCAACAAAATGAAGATGAATCCAGACGAGGCTTTAGTCCTTCGTGGAGCATTATCCAGTTCCATGTGAGAGAGAGATCAGCAGAGAAAGTTAGAAGTCAGGTCAAGTGAAGAGACGTGTCAGGTTAAGAGACACTACGAGACAGTCAATATCATGTCAAGCGAGGAGACACTACGAGACAGTTAACATCAGGTCAAGCGAGGAGACACTACGAGACAGTTAACATCAGGTCAAGCGAGGAGACACTACGAGACAGTTAACAGTAATCTATATAAACTGAATCGAGGTTCAAACTGCCGTTACATGTGTTGTGTGCGAGTGACGACTCAAACGGATGGCAGCTGCAAAGACTAGAAAACGGATAATTTTGGCAACGTACCAGTTCGAGAAAAAGACTTAATTTGGAAAATTATAGAAAATGATAATAGTAGAGCGTACACTCTCTATGTCGCTCATAACGTTTCGAGTGGGTAATAGAGACGAGCACAAGCGTAAACTCCTCTAGGATGAGTAACACAAGAAACTGGGGATCTGCCTAGCCTAACTCCTCTAATCCTCACAGACGCGGTCTTGTTGGGTCATTTTTCTAATTTACAACACTGCTGTCATGAATATTTGCTCTGGCTATAGTTTAGTAAATACTTGACTTTCTCCAAATGTTATGAAATTGTTCTAATCGTCCGAATACACGTGGTAACCTTGGCTTGGTCCTGCTTGTTTCATCTCCAGTTTGTTTGTTAGATAAATTACTCCGGCAATGGTACTGTGTCTTTAATTCATCGTATCTATTGTTACGCACGATGGGTCGACTCTCTTTAAGCCTACCAGGAATGGTAGCCTTACTCAGGAACGACGCCATGGTGAAGCAAGGAGAGATGCAGCATCCCATAATTCCATCAGTCTCACAAGCTCTCCTCAAACCACAGTAATAATAATAATACTAATACTAATAATAATAATAATAATAATGAATAACAACGTTTCCAAAACAGAAACCGAAGAACGATTTAAATTCGAACTGGCCATTCTAATTAACAGTGTACTGACCACAGAAACTTCCTTCTTCATCAGTGTATCTTCCTGACGTCATCTCCGATATCCTGGTTGGAGAGGCAATTCATCACTTCATCAGCTCCTCTTTGTGTGACATCTATGTCCAGTAGACCCACCACTATCCCAGACTCCTTTTCCAGCAAGTTGACATTCGTTGCTTGTGAGGGAAAAGTTCAATTGATAGGAGTAGCGAGGGAGTATATAGTAACAATAGTTTCATTCCCGGCTACTTGTTAAGGTAGGGTAAGTCCAGCTCCCGCTATTCCCGCCTTTTTTCCCCCACCCTGAAAGTGATAGTTTGATTGCCGGCTACTTGTTAAGGTAGGGTCAGTCTAGCTCCCGCTATTCCCGCCTTTTTTCCCCCTCCCTGAAAGTGATAGTTTGATTGCCGGCTGCTTGTTAAGGTAGGGTCAGTCTAGCTCCCGCTATTCCCGCCTTTTTTCCCCACCCTGAAAGTGATAGTTTGATTGCCGGCTGCTTGTTAAGGTAGGGTAAGTCCAGCTCCCGCTATTCCCGCCTTTTTTCCCCCTCCCTGAAAGTGATAGTTTGATTGCCGGCTGCTTGTTAAGGTAGGGTCAGTCTAGCTCCCGCTATTCCCGCATTTTTTCCCCCACCCTGAAAGTGATAGTTTGATTGCCGGCTGCTTGTTAAGGTAGGGTCAGTCTAGCTCCCGCTATCCCTTCCCCTCCTTCTCCCCCCCCCCGAAAGGTGACGTGTGGGGCTCCAGTCCAAACAGTAATCACTAGACTCACAGCTCCCAGCACTACTGTAAGTACATGCCTGCCTTGTATTCTAGTGGATTTATTGGTTGAAAGCTTCACTTTTGACCAATAATAAACTTAGTCCTTTCAGTCTTGCTCTAAGTTGACTGTTGTAATAATCACCACATCTTTTAGGTATTGTACTTATCACGGAGAGTGATTTCTTAAGCAGTGGGTAACCTGTCTATCTTTCCAGCTTGGATGACAGAGAGGGTCACCTGCCAATCAACGAGTAGAATTCATGGACATGGACTAACGTCCTGAGACTTCCCCTTTTTTGGATTTAATTACCTGTGCACCTGCATGAAATTGCAGGACGTAACCCCTCATCATTGCAGCGGTAAAGAACCTGCTTTCCTGTCATCGGGATAGAATACTCAAGGCTAGACTGTGAAGAACTAGCCAGTGGGTTGTAACCAACACCTGCAACCCCCCCCCCCCCAATCATCGGCAATGGCTACGATTTCAACAAGCAGTGTCACCAACACCAGACACCCAAGTTTTATATTAGCGTTGAATTCAGTTATCATTTATATTTTTCATTTTTCATTTTCTTTAATGTAGGATTAATATTTCATGTTTAAGTGTTTTATATTTTATATTTTCTATATAATAAAGTGTTTATGTTTGTCTGTTATTATTTCTTTTTTTATTCACTAATTTTCCTGAGGAGGAGCCAGCCTTGGTAATACTGTCTGAAGTTGTTACAGGGCTGAGTAAGCCTTCACATTGCTATAAGGATTCCAAGGCAATGTGTTCGTTTTCAGGATGTGTCAGTGAGTCCTTCACCATCATTGTCTACCTCAACCTCCAGGTGATGCTCTAGGATCCCCCGTATATTGTCTTCTCCTCTGGGAACTGCCGAACATTAATCTCCTCTGTCTACAAGGGATGCTGTGGCAGATTTTTCCGAGCTCCAACAACGTCCCTCAGGACCAGGACATAAGGACTCCCATAACAAAAAAAACCACTCCGTGCTTAGTTCATTTGAGTTATCCAGGGTTAACCTAATTACCTTAAAGATTTTTCATTTTTCCCGGTCTTCAACGGAGGTTCTAGAAATTTCAGCCTAGTGTTATTTTGAGTCTTCAGGAAATACATTCTATGAACTGTGACCTGCCGGGGTTCACCTCGCTCTCTAGTGCGTCGTTCTTTACTGACCGAGGTTAAGAAAAAGCAATACAAAGAAAAATATCATCTCTTGGAGGTGATTCAATATCTTCTCCCAAATATCACCCACATCAGTCTCTGCTACACTAGTCTCTACTGACTCGGTCAAATCAAGAAAAAATACTGCTGATTAAGACATCTAATTAATGCGACAAGATACTGCTAGCTCTTCCTAAGTAAACATTGCAGACCCTCCGTCAAGTGATGCACACTGGACCACTCACTATAGCCCTCCGGGACCACCTTACCATTGTCTGCTTCCTCACTGCTACTCTGGGGAATATTATGCCAACGTCGCAAAATATAAACTTCCTGCCTTACCTACCTGGAGATAATATCCCGGAACCAGCTCGCTTTACACGGCTCCCTTCTCCACACTGTTAAGATCTATCCTGAGTATCACGTCAGTGTTCACTTACCTCTAGTACCTATTGTTGTACTTCCTGTTTTAACTGCTGAGTCACAGAGTCGAGGTGTTTATGTGTGTCTGACCTTTGGATCCAGACGCCGGTCTGCTGCTGCTGTTGTTATTCAAACTGGCTCTAATCTGCTGTATCATTGGGTGATAGGGTGTATCAGTATTAGCTAATTAAGTAGCTTGTGAGCCTTCGGCCCATGTATCGTCCCTGTTTTCCTATCAATAAATTGGTATTTGTGTTAATTGGCTTCTGTTAAATAAACGCCATAAATAAAATGATATGGGAAAAGGCCTTTCAAGTTTTATATTAATTTTTCTTTCATTTTGGTTAATAATCAGAAATAGTATCATGTGGATCTTCTTTTGCTTGATTTAATTTAGGTGGTTCTTGCCAATTATTTGATTCATAAGGCCCATCAGATCGGCCAGGTTTACCCTCAGCTAACTGATCGTAGGTTTCTAGTGAAAACTGTGTCCAGTTAGTTATCTTGATGCCCTGCTCAGTAACAGCACTTAAAATGAACTGTTACACACACTGTGTACACATAAACTTAAGTTCAGTCATACATTGTTACATAAGCTATAACAGCCATGTTATAGTTTCAACTGAATCAGAAACTAAACCTGCCTTCTGAGTGTCGGTCGAACTAAGACTTCTTGCTCCCTGAATAACATAACCTGAATACCAGTGACAGAACTACAAGCGCAACCAAGAAGCAAAGACACGCATAGACAAACATATCTGCCACTTAGTCTTCAGTGCACGAGAGTGAGATTGCAAGTCTTCCTGTTCAGTACACTAGGTCTCTGACCCCTCCTCGCATTCCCATATTTCAGGCTCCACATCACTCGGATTACTCGGATTTTGAATTTCATGCAACTCTGTTGGTGGGGAGGCTAGAAAGGTAGTGTTGATGAGGACTGCTGCTGGGGAGAGGTCGGATGGGCATGATAGAGTGAACTGATGTTGGGGAGGGATAAAGAATGTGGGGCCGCCCAAAAATTTGCAGCTTCATGTTCGTCTTGTTTCTCACACTATTAAGTGTAGAAGCTCGCTTCATTGTCTTAGAAGCATACACTCTCTATATTCCTGCTCAAAGCCTGCTTACTGTTGTTCTGCTATGGATACTATAGAGGAACACACTGCTGATAATGAGGATATGTATACACTCACCAGGGAATATATACATCACCAGAGACGGTTTGTTAATATTCTTGTACAGTGCTAGCTGTACATTGCCGCCTCTTGGGATACTTGACGGTATAATTACTGAAGTCTCATAGCTCAGACCGACATCTTTCAACACTGTATGAGCTCCACCATGCATGATGGAATATGACAGGGATACATAGCTCATGTTCCTATTGCTTAAGTAAATGAGTGTACTGAGGCATACGTCACATAAACACATTTATCATACATAGTATAAATTACCTGGGATAATTTAAAACAGTCGAAGTAGCTTATTCCCACTGGGGTCTACGTATTATCTTATTATTTGAAGCTTATAAGTTAAAACAACTACATAACACAGTTGTGTGAAAATCGGTAACTATCATAGGAAATAAGGCAGCAGCACCACACTGCTAGGCTATCCAAATTTGCTAAATAAAAAAAAATGTTTTTAACCTTCCCGGTAAATAAGAGAGGCAGGGGGAGAGGCAGGGGGAGAGGCAGGGGGAGAGGCAGGGGGAGAGGCAGGGGGAGAGGCAGGGGTTGTGATAGTGTCTCTGGGTGACAGGGTAGGCAGGGGGAGAGGCAGGGGTTGTGATATTGTTTCAGGGTGACAGGGTAGGCTGGGGAAAGTGCAGGGGTTGTGATAGTGTCTCTGGGTGACAGGGTAGGCAGGGGGAGAGGCAGGGATTGTGATAGTGTTTTAGGGGGACAGTGTAGGCAGGGGGAGTTGCAGGGGATGTCATGGTGTTTCACGGTGACAGGGTAGGGAGGGGGGAGGTGCAAGGGTTGTGATATTGTTTCAGGGTGACAGGGTAGGCTGGGGAAAGTGCAGGGGTTGTGATAGTGTCTCAGGGTGACAGGGTAGGCAGGGCAGAGGTGCAGGTGTTGCGATAGTGTCTCAGGGTGACAGGGTAGGCAGGGGGGAGGTGCAGGGATAATGATAGTGTCACAGAGTGACAGGGTAGGCAGGGGGAGGTGCAAGGGTTGTGATAGTGTTTCAGGGTGACAGGGTAGGCAGGGTGAGGTGCAGGGGTTGTGATAGTGTCTCAGGGTGACAGGGAAGGCAGGGCGGAGGTGCAGGGGTTGTGATAGTGTCTCTGGGTGACAGGGTAGGAAGGGGGGAGGTGCAGGGGTAGTGATAGTGCCTCAGGGTGACAGGGTAGGCAGGGGGAGGTCTAGGGGTAGTGATAGTGCCTCAGGGTGACAGGGTAGGCAGGGGGGAGGTGCAAGGGTAGTGATAGTGTCTCAGGGTGACAGGTTAGGCAGGGGGACGTGCAGGGGTTGTGATAGTGTTTCAGGGTGACAGGGTAGGCAGGGGGAGGTGCAGGGGTTGTGATAGGGTCTCAGGGTGACAGGGTAGGCAGGGGGAGGTGCAGGGGATGTGATATTGTTTCAGGGTGACAGGGTAGGCAGGGGAGTGCAAGGGTTGTGATAGGGTCTCAGGGTGACAGGGTAGGCAGGGGGAGGTGCAGGGGATGTGATATTGTTTCAGGGTGACAGGGTAGGCAGGGGGAGTGCAAGGGTTGTGATAGTGTTTCAGGGTGACAGGGTAGGCAGGGCGGAGGTGCAGGGGTTGTGATAGTGTCTCAGGGTGACAGGGTAGGCAGGGGGAGGTGCAGGGGATGTGATATTGTTTCAGGGTGACAGGGTAGGCAGGGGGAGTGCAAGGGTTGTGATAGTGTTTCAGGGTGACAGGGTAGGCAGGGCGGAGGTGCAGGGGTTGTGATAGTGTTTCAGGGTGACAGGGTAGGCAGGAGGGAGGTGCAGGGGTTGTGAAGTGTTTAAGGGTGACAGGGTAGCAGGGGAAGGTGCAGGGTTGTGATAGTGTCTCACGGTGACAGGGTAGGCAGGGGGAGGTGCAGGTGTTGTGATAGTGTCGCAGGGTGACAGGGTAGGCAGGGGGAGGTGCAGGGGTTGTGATAGTGTCTCAGGGTGACAGGGTAGGCACGGAGGGAGGTGCAGGGGTTGTGACAGTGTCTCAGGGTGACAGGGTAGGCAGGGGGGGAGGTGCAGGGGTTGTGACAGTGTCTCAGGGTGACAGGGTAGGCAGGGGGAGGTGCAGGGGTTGTGATAGTGTCTCAGGGTGACAGAGAAGGCAGGGGGAAGTGCAGGGGTTGTGATAGTGTGGCAGGGTGACAGGGTAGGCAGGGGGAGGTGCAGGGGTTGTGACAGTGTCTCAGGGTGACAGGGTAGGCAGGGGGAGGTGCAGGGGTTGTGACAGTGTCTCAGGGTGACAGGGTAGGCAGGGAGGGAGGTGCAGGGGTTGTGACAGTGTCTCAGGGTGACAGGGTAGGCAGGGGGGGAGGTGCAGGGGTTGTGACAGTGTCTCAGGGTGACAGGGTAGGCAGGGGGGAGGTGCAGGGGTTGTGACAGTGTCTCAGGGTGACAGGGTAGGCAGGGGGAGGTGCAGGGGTTGTGATAGTGTCTCAGGGTGACAGGGTTCAGGGAGGACTGGAAAATAAAGTAAAAATCACTACAGTTGAATTTTTTTTATTGTATTATACAACAATGAGTTTAAAATACAGTGATACACGACTCTATGTCTTCTGATTTCTTTAACTTTTAAAACTCGTCAACAGCAACTTATATTAAATGTCGCAATGCTGGATGAGACCAGGAGGGTGTAGCCAGGCAGGTGACCTGCCAGGAGGGTGTAGCCAGGCAGGTGACCTGCCAGGAGGGTGTAGCCAGGCAGGTGACCTGTCAGGAGGGTGTAGCCAGGCAGGTGACCTGTCAGGAGGGTGTAGCCAGGCAGGTGACCTGTCAGGAGGGTGTAGCCAGGCAGGTGACCTGTCAGGAGGGTGTAGCCAGGCAGGTGACCTGACAGAAGGGTGTAGCCAGGCAGGTGACCTGTCAGGAGGGTGTAGCCAGGCAAGTGACCTGTCAGGAGGGTGTAGCCAGGCAGGTACCTGTCAGGAGGGTGTAGCCAGGCAGGTGACCTGTCAGGAGGGTGTAGCCAGGCAGGTGACCTGCCAGGAGGGTGTAGCCAGGCAGGTGACCTGTCAGGAGGGTGTAGCCAGGCAGGTGACCTGTCAGGAGGGTGTAGCCAGGCAGGTGACCTGTCAGGAGGGTGTAGCCAGGCAGGTGACCTGTCAGGAGGGTGTAGCCAGGCAGGTGACCTGTCAGGAGGTGACCTGTAGGAGGGTGTAGCCAGGCAGGTGTCCGGGCAGGAGGGTGTAGCCAGGCAGGTGACCTGTCAGGAGGGTGTAGCCAGGCAGGTGACCTGTCAGGAGGGTGTAGCCAGGCAGGTGACCTGTCAGGAGGGTGTAGCCAGGGTGACCTGTCAGGAGGGTGTAGCCAGGCAGGTGACCTGTCAGGAGGGTGTAGCCAGGCAGTTGACCCGTCAGGAGGGTGTAGCCAGGCAGGTGACCTGTCAGGAGGGTGTAGCCAGGCAGGTGACCTGCCAGGAGGGTGTAGCCAGGCAGGTGACCTGCCAGGAGGGTGTAGCCAGGCAGGTGACCTGTCAGGAGGGTGTAGCCAGGCAGGTGACCTGTCAGGAGGATGTAGCCAGGCAGGTGACCTGCAGGAGGCTGTAGCCAGGCCGGTGACCTGCCAGGAGGGTGTAGCCAGGCAGGTGACCTGTCAGGAGGGTGTAGCCAGGCAGGTGACCTGTCAGGAGGGTGTAGCCAGGCAGGTGACCTGTCAGGAGGGTGTAGCCAGGCAGGTGACCTGTCCAGGAGGGTGTAGCCAGGCAGGTGACCTGTCAGGAGGGTGTAGCCAGGCAGGTGACCTGTCAGGAGGGTGTAGCCAGGCAGGTGACCTGTCAGGAGGGTGTAGCCAGGCAGGTGACCTGCCAGGAGGGTGTAGCCAGGCAGGTGACCTGTCAGGAGGGTGTAGCCAGGCAGGTGACCTGTCAGGAGGGTGTAGCCAGGCAGGTGACCTGCCAGGAGGGTGTAGCCAGGCAGGTGACCTGTCAGGAGGGTGTAGCCAGGCAGGTGACCTGTCAGGAGGGTGTAGCCAGGCAGGTGACCTGTCAGGAGGGTGTAGCCAGGCAGGTGACCTGTCAGGAGGGTGTAGCCAGGCAGGTGACCTGCCAGGAGGGTGTAGCCAGGCAGGTGACCTGTCAGGAGGGTGTAGCCAGGCAGGTGACCTGTCAGGAGGGTGTAGCCAGGCAGGTGACCTGTCAGGAGGGTGTAGCCAGGCAGGTGACCTGTCAGGAGGGTGTAGCCAGGCAGGTGACCTGCAGGAGGGTGTAGCCAGGCAGGTGACCTGTCAGGAGGGTGTAGCCAGGCAGGTGACCTGCCAGGAGGGTGTAGCCAGGCAGGTGACCTGCCAGGAGGGTGTAGCCAGGCAGGTGACCTGTCAGGAGGGTGTAGCCAGGCAGGTGACCTGTCAGGAGGGTGTAGCCAGGCAGGTGACCTGTCAGGAGGGTGTAGCCAGGCAGGTGACCTGTCAGGAGGGTGTAGCCAGGCAGGTGACCTGCCAGGAGGGTGTAGCCAGGCAGGTGACCTGTCAGGAGGGTGTAGCCAGGCAGGTGACCTGCCAGGAGGGTGTAGCCAGGCAGGTGACCTGTCAGGAGGGTGTAGCCAGGCAGGTGACCTGCCAGGAGGGTGTAGCCAGGCAGGTGACCTGCCAGGAGGGTGTAGCCAGGCAGGTGACCTGCCAGGAGGGTGTAGCCAGGCAGGTGACCTGCCAGGAGGGTGTAGCCAGGCAGGTGACCTGCCAGGAGGGTGTAGCCAGGCAGGTGACCTGTCAGGAGGGTGTAGCCAGGCAGGTGACCTGTCAGGAGGGTGTAGCCAGGCAGGTGACCTGCCCAGGAGGTGACCTGTAGCCAGGCAGGTGACCTGTCAGGAGGGTGTAGCCAGGCAGGTGACCTGTCAGGAGGATGTAGCCAGGCAGGTGACCTGTCAGGAGGGTGTAGCCAGGCAGGTGACCTGCCAGGAGGGTGTAGCCAGTCAGGTGACCTGTCAGGAGGGTGTAGCCAGGCAGGTGACCTGTCAGGAGGGTGTAGCCAGGCAGGTGACCTGTCCAGGAGGGTGTAGCCAGGCAGGTGACCTGTCAGGAGGGTGTAGCCAGGCAGGTGACCTGTCAGGAGGGTGTAGCCAGGCAGGTGACCTGTCAGGAGGGTGTAGCCAGGCAGGTGACCTGTCAGGAGGGTGTAGCCAGGCAGGTGACCTGCCAGGAGGGTGTAGCCAGGCAGGTGACCTGTCAGGAGGGTGTAGCCAGGCAGGTGACCTGTCAGGAGGGTGTAGCCAGGCAGGTGACCTGTCAGGAGGGTGTAGCCAGGCAGGTGACCTGTCAGGAGGGTGTAGCCGGGCAGGTGACCTGTGACCTGTCAGGAGGGTGTAGCCAGGCAGGTGACCTGTCAGGAGGGTGTAGCCAGGCAGGTGACCTGTCAGGAGGGTGTAGCCAGGCAGGTGACCTGTCAGGAGGGTGTAGCCAGGCAGGTGACCTGTCAGGAGGGTGTAGCCAGGCAGGTGACCTGTCAGGAGGGTGTAGCCAGGCAGGTGACCTGTCAGGAGGGTGTAGCCAGGCAGGTGACCTGTCAGGAGGGTGTAGCCAGGCAGGTGACCTGTCAGGAGGGTGTAGCCAGGCAGGTGACCTGTCAGGAGGGTGTAGCCAGGCAGGTGACCTGTCAGGAGGGTGTAGCCAGGCAGGTGACCTGTCAGGAGGGTGTAGCCAGGCAGGTGACCTGTCAGGAGGGTGTAGCCAGGCAGGTGACCTGTCAGGAGGGTGTAGCCAGGCAGGTGACCTGTCAGGAGGGTGTAGCCAGGCAGGTGACCTGTCAGGAGGGTGTAGCCAGGCAGGTGACCTGTCAGGAGGGTGTAGCCAGGCAGGTGTCAGGAGGGTGTAGCCAGGCAGGTGACCTGTCAGGAGGGTGTAGCCAGGCAGGTGACCTGTCAGGAGGGTGTAGCCAGGCAGGTGACCTGTCAGGAGGGTGTAGCCAGGCAGGTGACCTGTCAGGAGGGTGTAGCCAGGCAGGTGACCTGTCAGGAGGGTGTAGCCAGGCAGGTGACCTGTCAGGAGGGTGTAGCCAGGCAGGTGACCTGTCAGGAGGGTGTAGCAGGGCAGGTGACCTGTCAGGAAGGTGACCTGTCAGGAGGGTGTAGCCAGGCAGGTGACCTGTCAGGAGGGTGTAGCCAGGCAGGTGACCTGTCAGGAGGGTGTAGCCAGGCAGGTGACCTGTCAGGAGGGTGTAGCCAGGCAGGTGACCTGTCAGGAGGGTGTAGCCAGGCAGGTGACAGGAGGGTGTAGCCTGACCTGTCACGCGGGTGTAGCCAGGCAGGTGACCTGTCAGGAGGGTGTAGCCAGGCAGGTGACCTGTCAGGAGGGTGTAGCCAGGCAGGTGACCTGTCAGGAGGGTGTAGCCAGGCAGGTGACCTGTCAGGAGGGTGTAGCCAGGCAGGTGACCTGTCAGGAGGGTGTAGCCAGGCAGGTGACCTGTGTAGCCAGGCAGGTGACCTGTCAGGAGGGTGTAGCCAGGCAGGTAACCTGTCAGGAGGGTGTAGCCAGGCAGGTGACCTGTCAGGAGGGTGTAGCCAGGCAGGTGACCTGTCAGGAGGGTGTAGCCAGGCAGGTGACCTGTCAGGAGGGTGTAGCCAGGCAGGTGACCTGTCAGGAGGGTGTAGCCAGGCAGGTGACCTGCCAGGAGGGTGTAGTCAGGCAGGTGACCTGCCAGGAGGGTGTAGCCAGGCAGGTGACCTGTCAGGAGGGTGTAGCCAGGCAGGTGACCTGCCAGGAGGGTGTAGCCAGGCAGGTGACCTGTCAGGAGGGTGTAGCCAGGCAGGTGACCTGTCAGGAGGGTGTAGCCAGGCAGGTGACCTGTCAGGAGGGTGTAGCCAGGCAGGTGACCTGTCAGGAGGGTGTAGCCAGGCAGGTGACCTGTGTCAGGAGGGTGTAGCCAGGCAGGTGACCTGTGTAGCCAGGCAGGTGACCTGTCAGGAGGGTGTAGCCAGGCAGGTGACCTGTCAGGAGGGTGTAGCCAGGCAGGTGACCTGTCAGGAGGGTGTAGCCAGGCAGGTGACCTGTCAGGAGGGTGTAGCCAGGCAGGTGACCTGTCAGGAGGGTGTAGCCAGGCAGGTGACCTGTCAGGAGGGTGTAGCCAGGCAGGTGACCTGTCAGGAGGGTGTAGCCAGGCAGGTGACCTGTCAGGAGGGTGTAGCCAGGCAGGTGACCTGTCAGGAGGGTGTAGCCAGGCAGGTGACCTGTCAGGAGGGTGTAGCCAGGCAGGTGACCTGTCAGGAGGGTGTAGCCAGGCAGGTGACCTGTCAGGAGGGTGTAGCCAGGCAGGTGACCTGTCAGGAGGGTGTAGCCAGGCAGGTGACCTGTCAGGAGGGTGTAGCCAGGCAGGTGACCTGTCAGGAGGGTGTAGCCAGGCAGGTGACCTGTCAGGAGGGTGTAGCCAGGCAGGTGACCTGTCAGGAGGGTGTAGCCAGGCAGGTGACCTGTCAGGAGGGTGTAGCCAGGCAGGTGACCTGTCAGGAGGGTGTAGCCAGGCAGGTGACCTGTCAGGAGGGTGTAGCCAGGCAGGTGACCTGTCAGGAGGGTGTAGCCAGGCAGGTGACCTGTCAGGAGGGTGTAGCCAGGCAGGTGACCTGTCAGGAGGGTGTAGCCAGGCAGGTGACCTGTCAGGAGGGTGTAGCCAGGCAGGTGACCTGTCAGGAGGGAGGGTGTAGCCAGGCAGGTGACCTGTCAGGAGGGTGTAGCCAGGCAGGTGACCTGTCAGGAGGGTGTAGCCAGGCAGGTGACCTGTCAGGAGGGTGTAGGAGGGTGTAGCCAGGCAGGTGACCTGTCAGGAGGGTGTAGCCAGGCAGGTGACCTGTCAGGAGGGTGTAGCCAGGCAGGTGACCTGTCAGGAGGGTGTAGCCAGGCAGGTGACCTGTCAGGAGGGTGTAGCCAGGCAGGTGACCTGTCAGGAGGGTGTAGCCAGGCAGGTGACCTGTCAGGAGGGTGTAGCCAGGCAGGTGACCTGTCAGGAGGGTGTAGCCAGGCAGGTGACCTGTCAGGAGGGTGTAGCCAGGCAGGTGACCTGTCAGGAGGGTGTAGCCAGGCAGGTGACCTGTCAGGAGGGTGTAGCCAGGCAGGTGACCTGTCAGGAGGGTGTAGCCAGGCAGGTTACCTGTGAGGAGGGTGTAGCCAGGGTGACAGGTGACCTGACCTGCAGGAGGGTGTAGCCAGGCAGGTGACCTGTCAGGAGGGTGTAGCCAGGCAGGTGACCTGTCAGGAGGGTGTAGCCAGGCAGGTGACCTGTCAGGAGGGTGTAGCCAGGCAGGTGACCTGTCAGGAGGGTGTAGCCAGGCAGGTGACCTGTCAGGAGGGTGTAGCCAGGCAGGTGACCTGTCAGGAGGGTGTAGCCAGGCAGGTGACCTGTCAGGAGGGTGTAGCCAGGCAGGTGACCTGTCAGGAGGGAGTAGCCAGGAGGTGACCTGTAGCCAGGCAGGTGACCTGTCAGGAGGGTGTAGCCAGGCAGGTGTACCTGACCAGGAGGGTGTAGCCAGGCAGGTCACCAGTCAGGAGGGTGTAGCCAGGCAGGTGACCTGTCAGGAGGGTGTAGCCAGGCAGGTGACCTGTCAGGAGGGTGTAGCCAGGCAGGTGACCTGTCAGGAGGGTGTAGCCAGGCAGGTGACAGGAGGAGGGTGTAGACAGGCAGGTGACCTGTCAGGAGGGTGTAGCCAGGCAGGTGACCTGTCAGGAGGGTGTAGCCAGGCAGGTGACCTGTCAGGAGGGTGTAGCCAGGCAGGTGACCTGTCAGGAGGGTGTAGCCAGGCAGGTGACCTGTCAGGAGGGTGTAGCCAGGCAGGTGACCTGTCAGGAGGGTGTAGCCAGGCAGGTGACCTGTCAGGAGGGTGTAGCCAGGCAGGTGACCTGTCAGGAGGGTGTAGCCAGGCAGGTGACCTGTCAGGAGGGTGTAGCCAGGCAGGTGACCTGTCAGGAGGGTGTAGCCAGGCAGGTGACCTGTCAGGAGGGTGTAGCCAGGCAGGTGACCTGTCAGGAGGGTGTAGCCAGGCAGGTGACCTGTCAGGAGGGTGTAGCCAGGCAGGTGACCTGTCAGGAGGGTGTAGCCAGGCAGGTGACCTGTCAGGAGGGTGTAGCCAGGCAGGTGACCTGTCAGGAGGGTGTAGCCAGGCAGGTGACCTGTCAGGAGGGTGTAGCCAGGCAGGTGACCTGTCAGGAGGGTGTAGCCAGGCAGGTGACCTGTCAGGAGGGTGTAGCCAGGCAGGTGACCTGCCAGGAGGGTGTAGCCAGGCAGGTGACCTGTCAGGAGGGTGTAGCCAGGCAGGTGACCTGTCAGGAGGGTGTAGCCAGGCAGGTGACCTGTCAGGAGGGTGTAGCCAGGCAGGTGACCTGTCAGGAGGGTGTAGCCAGGCAGGTGACCTGTCAGGAGGGTGTAGCCAGGCAGGTGACCTGTCAGGAGGGTGTAGCCAGGCAGGTGACCTGCCAGGAGGGTGTAGCCAGGCAGGTGACCTGCCAGGAGGGTCCAGGAGGGTGTAGCCAGGCAGGTGACCTGTCAGGAGGGTGTAGCCAGGCAGGTGACCTGTCAGGAGGGTGTAGCCAGGCAGGTGACCTGTCAGGAGGGTGTAGCCAGGCAGGTGACCTGTCAGGAGGGTGTAGCCAGGCAGGTGACCTGCCAGGAGGGTGTAGCCAGGCAGGTGACCTGTCAGGAGGGTGTAGCCAGGCAGGTGACCTGTCAGGAGGGTGTAGCCAGGCAGGTGACCTGTCAGGAGGGTGTAGCCAGGCAGGTGACCTGTCAGGAGGGTGTAGCCAGGCAGGTGACCTGTCAGGAGGGTGTAGCCAGGCAGGTGACCTGTCAGGCAGGTGACCTGTAGCCAGGCAGGTGACCTGTCAGGAGGGTGTAGCCAGGCAGGGTGTAGCCAGGCAGGTGAGGAGGGTGTAGCCAGGCAGGTGTCAGGAGGGTGTAGCCAGGCAGGTGACCTGTCAGGAGGGTGTAGCCAGGCAGGTGACCTGTCAGAAGGGTGTAGCCAGGCAGGTGACCTGTCAGGAGGGTGTAGCCAGGAAGGTGACCTGCCAGGAGGGTGTAGCGAGGCAGGTGACCTGTCAGGAGGGTGTAGCCAGGCAGGTGACCTGTCAGGAGGGTGTAGCCAGGAGGGACCTGTAGCCAGGCAGGTGACCTGTCAGGAGGGTGTAGCCAGGCAGGTGACCTGCCAGGAGGGTGTAGCCAGGCATGTGACCTGACAGGAGGGTGTAGCCAGGCAGGTGACCTGTGAGGAGGGTGTAGCCAGGCAGGAGGGTGACCCTGCCAGGAGGGTGTAGCCAGGCAGGTGACCTGTCAGGAGGGTGTAGCCAGGCAGGTGACCTGTCAGGAGGGTGTAGCCAGGCAGGTGACCTGTCAGGAGGGTGTAGCCAGGCAGGTGACCTGTGTAGGAGGGTGTAGCCGGGCAGGTGACCTGCCAGGAGGGTGTAGCCAGGCAGGTGACCTGTCAGGAGGGTGTAGCCAGGCAGGTGACCTGCCAGGAGGGTGTAGCCAGGCAGGTGACCTGTCAGGAGGGTGTAGCCAGGCAGGTGACCTGCCAGGAGGGTGTAGCCAGGCAGGTGACCTGTCAGGAGGGTGTAGCCAGGCAGGTGACCTGTCAGGAGGGTGTAGCCAGGCAGGTGACCTGCCAGGAGGGTGTAGCCAGGCAGGTGACCTGCCAGGAGGGTGTAGCCAGGCAGGTGACCTGTCAGGAGGGTGTAGCCAGGCAGGTGACCTGTAGCCAGGAGGGACCTGTAGCCAGGCAGGTGACCTGTCAGGAGGGTGTAGCCAGGCAGGTGACCTGTCCAGGAGGGTGTAGCCAGGCAGGTGACCTGTCAGGAGGGTGTAGCCAGGCAGGTGACCTGTCAGGAGGGTGTAGCCAGGCAGGTGACCTGTCAGGAGGGTGTAGCCAGGCAGGTGACCTGTCAGGAGGGTGTAGCCAGGCAGGTGACCTGTCAGGAGGGTGTAGCCAGGCAGGTGACCTGTCAGGAGGGTGTAGCCAGGCAGGTGACCTGCCAGGAGGGTGTAGCCAGGCAGGTGACCTGTCAGGAGGGTGTAGCCAGGCAGGTGACCTGTCAGGAGGGTGTAGCCAGGCAGGTGACCTGTCAGGAGGGTGTAGCCAGGCAGGTGACCTGTCAGGAGGGTGTAGCCAGGCAGGTGACCTGTCAGGAGGGTGTAGCCAGGCAGGTGACCTGTCAGGAGGGTGTAGCCAGGCAGGTGACCTGTCAGGAGGGTGTAGCCAGGCAGGTGACCTGTCAGGAGGGTGTAGCCAGGCAGGTGACCTGTCAGGAGGGTGTAGCCAGGCAGGTGACCTGTCAGGAGGGTGTAGCCAGGCAGGTGACCTGTCAGGAGGGTGTAGCCAGGCAGGTGACCTGCCAGGAGGGTGTAGCCAGGCAGGTGACCTGTCAGGAGGGTGTAGCCAGGCAGGTAACCTGGCAGGAGGGTGTAGCCAGGCAGGTGACCTGTCAGGAGGGTGTAGCCAGGCAGGTGACCTGTCAGGAGGGTGTAGCCAGGCAGGTGACCTGTCAGGAGGGTGTAGCCAGGCAGGTGACCTGTCAGGAGGGTGTAGCCAGGCAGGTGACCTGTCAGGAGGGTGTAGCCAGGCAGGTGACCTGCCAGGAGGGTGTAGCCAGGCAGGTGACCTGTCAGGAGGGTGTAGCCAGGCAGGTGACCTGTCAGGAGGGTGTAGCCAGGCAGGTGACCTGTCAGGAGGGTGTAGCCAGGCAGGTGACCTGTCAGGAGGGTGTAGCCAGGCAGGTGACCTGTCAGGAGGGTGTAGCCAGGCAGGTGACCTGTCAGGAGGGTGTAGCCAGGCAGGTGACCTGTCAGGAGGGTGCAGCCCGGCAGGTGACCTGTCAGGAGGGTGTAGCCAGGCAGGTGACCTGTCAGGAGGGTGTAGCCAGGCAGGTGACCTGCAGGAGGGTGTAGCCAGGCAGGTGACCTGTCAGGAGGGTGTAGCCAGGCAGGTGACCTGTCAGGAGGGTGTAGCCAGGCAGGTGACCTGTCAGGAGGGTGTAGCCAGGCAGGTGACCTGTCAGGAGGGTGTAGCCAGGCAGGTGACCTGTCAGGAGGGTGTAGCCAGGCAGGTGACCTGTCAGGAGGGTGTAGCCAGGCAGGTGACCTGTCAGGAGGGTGTAGCCAGGCAGGTGACCTGTCAGGAGGGTGTAGCCAGGCAGGTGACCTGTCAGGAGGGTGTAGCCAGGCAGGTCACCTGTCAGGAGGGTGTAGCCAGGCAGGTGATCTGCCAGGAGGGTGTAGAAAGGGCAGGTGACCTGTCAGGAGGTTGTAGCCAGGCAGGTGACCTGTCAGGAGGGTGTAGCCAGGCAGGTGACCTGTCCAGGAGGGTGTAGCCAGGCAGGTGACCTGTCAGGAGGGTGTAGCCAGGCAGGTGACCTGTCAGGAGGGTGTAGCCAGGCAGGTGACCTGTCAGGAGGGTGTAGCCAGGCAGGTGACCTGCCAGGAGGGTGTAGCCAGGCAGGTGACCTGTCAGGAGGGTGTAGCCAGGCAGGTGACCTGTCAGGAGGGTGTAGCCAGGCAGGTGACCTGTCAGGAGGGTGTAGCCAGGCAGGTGACCTGTCAGGAGGGTGTAGCCAGGCAGGTGACCTGTCAGGAGGGTGTAGCCAGGCAGGTGACCTGTCAGGAGGGTGTAGCCAGGCAGGTGACCTGTCAGGAGGGTGTAGCCAGGCAGGTGACCTGTCAGGAGGGTGTAGCCAGGCAGGTGACCTGTCAGGAGGGTGTAGCCAGGCAGGTGACCTGTCAGGAGGGTGTAGCCAGGCAGGTGACCTGTCAGGAGGGTGTAGCCAGGCAGGTGACCTGTCAGGAGGGTGTAGCCAGGCAGGTGACCTGCCAGGAGGGTGTAGCCAGGCAGGTGACCTGTCAGGAGGGTGTAGCCAGGCAGGTGACCTGTCAGGAGGGTGTAGCCAGGCAGGTGACCTGCCAGGAGGGTGTAGCCAGGCAGGTGACCTGCCAGGAGGGTGTAGCCAGGCAGGTGACCTGCAGGTGACCTGCCAGGAGGGTGTAGCCAGGCAGGTGACCTGTCAGGAGGGTGTAGCCAGGCAGGTGACCTGTCAGGAGGGAGTAGCCAGGCAGGTGACCTGTCACCAGGCAGGTGTGCAGGAGGGTGTAGCCAGGCAGGTGACCTGTCAGGAGGGTGTAGCCAGGCAGGTGACCTGTCAGGAGGGTGTAGCCAGGCAGGTGACCTGTCAGGAGGGTGTAGCCAGGCAGGTGACCTGCAGGAGGGTGTAGCCAGGCAGGTGACCTATCAGGAGGGTGTAGCCAGGCAGGTGACCTGTCAGGAGGGTGTAGCCAGGCAGGTGACCTGCCAGGAGGGTGTAGCCAGTCAGGTGACCTGACTGGAGGGAGGGTGTAGCCAGGCAGGTGACCTTTCAGGAGGGTGTAGCCAGGCAGGTGACCTGTCAGGAGGGTGTAGCCAGGCAGGTGACCTGTCAGGAGGGTGTAGCCAGGCAGGTGACCTGTCAGGAGGGTGTAGCCAGGCAGGTGACCTGCCAGGAGGGTGTAGCCAGGCAGGTGACCTGTCAGGAGGGTGTAGCCAGGCAGGTGACCTGTCAGGAGGGTGTAGCCAGGCAGGTGACCTGTCAGGAGGGTGTAGCCAGGCAGGTGACCTGTCAGGAGGGTGTAGCCAGGCAGGTGACCTGCCAGGAGGGTGTAGCCAGGCAGGTGACCTGTCAGGAGGGTGTAGCCAGGCAGGTGACCTGTCAGGAGGGTGTAGCCAGGCAGGTCACCTGCAGGAGGGTGTAGCCAGGCAGGTGACCTGCCAGGAGGGTGTAGCCAGGCAGGTGACCTGCCAGGAGGGTGTAGCCAGGCAGGTGACCTGCCAGGAGGGTGTAGCCAGGCAGGTGACCTGCCAGGAGGGTGTAGCCAGGCAGGTGACCTGCCAGGAGGGTGTAGCCAGGCAGGTGACCTGCCAGGAGGGTGTAGCCAGGCAGGTGACCTGCCAGGAGGGTGTAGCCAGGCAGGTGACCTGCCAGGAGGGTGTAGCCAGGCAGGTGACCTGCCAGGAGGGTGTAGCCAGGCAGGTGACCTGCCAGGAGGGTGTAGCCAGGCAGGTGACCTGCCAGGAGGGTGTAGCCAGGCAGGTGACCTGCCAGGAGGGTGTAGCCAGGCAGGTGACCTGGCAGGAGGGTGTAGCCAGGCAGGTGACCTGTCAGGAGGGTGTAGCCAGGCAGGTGACCTGTCAGGAGGGTGTAGCCAGGCAGGTGACCTGCCAGGAGGGTGTAGCCAGGCAGGTGACCTGCCAGGAGGGTGTAGCCAGGCAGGTGACCTGCCAGGAGGGTGTAGCCAGGCAGGTGACCTGCCAGGAGGGTGTAGCCAGGCAGGTGACCTGTCAGGAGGGTGTAGCCAGGCAGGTGACCTGCCAGGAGGGTGTAGCCAGGCAGGTGACCTGCCAGGAGGGTGTAGCCAGGCAGGTGACCTGCCAGGAGGGTGTAGCCAGGCAGGTGACCTGCCAGGAGGGTGTAGCCAGGCAGGTGACCTGTCAGGAGGGTGTAGCCAGGCAGGTGACCTGCCAGGAGGGTGTAGCCAGGCAGGTGACCTGTCAGGAGGGTGTAGCCAGGCAGGTGACCTGCCAGGAGGGTGTAGCCAGGCAGGTGACCTGTCAGGAGGGTGTAGCCAGGCAGGTGACCTGTCAGGAGGGTGTAGCCAGGCAGGTGACCTGTCAGGAGGGTGTAGCCAGGCAGGTGACCTGCCAGGAGGGTGTAGCCAGGCAGGTGACCTGCCAGGAGGGTGTAGCCAGGCAGGTGACCTGCCAGGAGGGTGTAGCCAGGCAGGTGACCTGCCAGGAGGGTGTAGCCAGGCAGGTGACCTGCCAGGAGGGTGTAGCCAGGTGACCTGCCAGGTGACCTGCCAGGAGGGTGTAGCCAGGCAGGTGACCTGCCAGGAGGGTGTAGCCAGGCAGGTGACCTGCCAGGAGGGTGTAGCCAGGCAGGTGACCTGCCAGGAGGGTGTAGCCAGGCAGGTGACCTGTCAGGAGGGTGTAGCCAGGCAGGTGACCTGCCAGGAGGGTGTAGCCAGGCAGGTGACCTGCCAGGAGGGTGTAGCCAGGCAGGTGACCTGTCAGGAGGGTGTAGCCAGGCAGGTGACCTGCCAGGAGGGTGTAGCCAGGCAGGTGACCTGTCAGGAGGGTGTAGCCAGGCAGGTGACCTGCCAGGAGGGTGTAGCCAGGCAGGTGACCTGTCAGGAGGGTGTAGCCGGGCAGGTGATCTGCCAGGAGGGTGTAGCCAGGCAGGTGACCTGCCAGGAGGGTGTAGCCAGGCAGGTGACCTGCCAGGAGGGTGTAGCCAGGCAGGAGGGTGACCAGGCAGGTGCCAGGACGGTGTAGCCAGGCAGGTGACCTGCCAGGAGGGTGTAGCCAGGCAGGTGACCTGCTAGGAGGGTGCTAGCCAGGTAGGTGAACCTGTCCAGGAGGGGGCCAGGTACATTAACATTTAATAAGATATTACAAATATGTACAAGTAAGTGTGTGTATGCGTGTAAGTGCTCTTAAGTAGTTAGCTATGTCTCAAGACTCGAATAAGACTTAAACAAGTGACTGACAAAGTCCTCAAATAAACTAACTTCTTGACTGACTGGCAACCCGAACAGTCTGCTTGAACAACAAAGAATGCTAAGCCCAATAGCAATGCAATATCAAGCGACTGCGACACAGAATCAGGAACTGGGAAATAATATAACGACACTAAGTAGGGACCATCAGCAGATCCTCCACAAAAGTTACAAAACTCCCATAATACTGAATCTATGTTCAGCATAGGAAAAACCCGACTGTGACAATACACAGGAACCAGTACAAAATTAGGTCAGAAGCTAGAGCTAAGGACCTGAGATGTTCAGAGTGTCTATGAGACACACAACCTCAGAACAACGTCGAAAATCACAAAGTCTATACAATGTTCTGTGAACAAAGTTCTACAGAACTAACAAGAATAATGAGACAGACAATCTGTCCAACCACCAAGCGAGTCTAGAGCAGACTGACTACTTCACGAGAGGTGAGGACACCCCCCCCCTCGATCACGTGATAGCCCCGTGGACAGCGCAGCTCAGAAGCCGGCAGTATAACGAGCGACAAGCGATAATTACAGTAGTTTGACAATCAAGACTAATTGAGCACATTTATATACATCCTAACAATATGTAATATGTAACATCCTAACAACATAAGCTACGTCAAATAACAATATAAGGCAATACATTTGCGATTTAGCTATTATCGCAAATATAAGCAATATAAAATTAAATGAAAAGGTAATATACATTACATATATACATAATAATCATTGTAACCCATTCAGGGGTTGCAACACCTGCCATGAGGGTGTAGCGAAGCAGGTGACCTGCCAGAAGTGTAGCGAGGCAGGTGATCTGCGAGGAGGGTGTAACGAGGCAGGTGACCTGCCAGGAGGGTGTAGCGAGGCAGGTGACCTGCCAGGAGGGTGTAGCCAGGCAGGTGACCTGCCAGGAGGGTGTAGCCAGGCAGGTGACCTGTCAGGAGGGTGTAGCCAGGAAGGTGACCTGCCAGGAGGGTGTAGCCAGGCAGGTGACCTGTCAGGAGGGTGTAGCCAGGCAGGTGACCTGTCAGGAGGGTGTAGCCAGGCAGGTGACCTGTCAGGAGGGTGTAGCCAGGCAGGTGACCTGTCAGGAGGGTGTAGCCAGGCAGGTGACCTGTCAGGAGGGTGTAGCCAGGCAGGTGACCTGCCAGGAGGGTGTAGCCAGGCAGGTGACCTGTCAGGAGGGTGTAGCCAGGCAGGTGACCTGTCAGGAGGGTGTAGCCAGGCAGGTTACCTGTCAGGAGGGTGTAGCCAGGCAGGTGACCTGTCAGGAGGGTGTAGCCAGGCAGGTGACCTGCCAGGAGGGTGTAGCCAGGCAGGTGACCTGTCAGGAGGGTGTAGCCAGGCAGGTTACCTGTCAGGAGGGTGTAGCCAGGCAGGTGACCTGTCAGGAGGGTGTAGCCAGGCAGGAGACCTGTTAGGAGGGTGTAGCCAGGCAGGTGACCTGTCAGGAGGGTGTAGCCAGGCAGGTGACCTGTCAGGAGGGTGTAGCCAGGCAGGTGACCTGTCAGGAGGGTGTAGCCAGGCAGGTGACCTGTCAGGAGGGTGTAGCCAGGCAGGTGACCTGTCAGGAGGGTGTAGCCAGGCAGGTGACCTGCCAGGAGGGTGTAGCCAGGCAGGTGACCTGTCAGGAGGGTGTAGCCAGGCAGGTTACCTGTCAGGAGGGTGTAGCCAGGCAGGTGACCTGACAGGAGGGTGTAGCCAGGCAGGTGACCTGTCAGGAGGGTGTAGCCAGCCAGGTGACCTGTCAGGAGGGTGTAACCAGGCAGGTGACCTGTCAGGAGGGTGTAGCCAGGCAGGTGACCTGTCAGGAGGGTGTAGCCAGGCAGTTGACCTGTCAGGAGGGTGTAGCCAGGCAGGTGACCTGTCAAAAGGGTGTAGCCAGGCAGGTGACCTGTCAGGAGGGTGTTGCCGGGCAGGTGACCTGCCAGGAGGGTGTAGCCAGGCAGGTGACCTGTCAGGATGGTGTAGCCAGGAAGGTGCCCTGTCAGGAGGGTGTAGCCAGGCAGGTGACCTGTCAGGAGGGTGTAGCCAGGCAGGTGACCTGCCAGGAGGGTGTAGCCGGGCAGGTGATCTGCCAGGAGAGTGTAGCCAGGCAGGTGATCTGCCAGGAGGGTGTAGCCAGGCAGGTGACCTGCCAGGAGGGTGTAGCCAGGCAGGTGACCTGCCAGGAGGGTGTAGCCAGGCAGGTGACCTGTCAGGAGGGTGTAGCCAGGAAGGTGACCTGCCAGGAGGGTGTAGCCAGGCAGGTGACCTGTCAGGAGGGTGTAGCCAGGCAGGTGACCTGCCAGGAGGGTGTAGCCAGGCAGCTGACCTGTCAGGAGGGTGTAGCCAGGCAGGTGACCTGTCAGGAGGGTGTAGCCAGGCATATGACCTGTCAGGAGGGTGTAGCCGGGCAGGTGATCTGCCAGGAGGGTGTAGCCAGGCAGGTGATCTGCCAGGAGGGTGTAGCCAGGCAGGTGACCTGCCAGGAGGGTGTAGCCAGGCAGGTGACCTGCCAGGAGGGTGTAGCCAGGCAGGTGACCTGTCAGGAGGGTGTAGCCAGGAAGGTGACCTGCAAGGAGGGTGTAGCCAGGCAGGTGATCTGCCAGGAGGGTGTAGCCAGGCAGGTGACCTGCCAGGAGGGTGTAGCCAGGCAGGTGACCTGCCAGGAGGATGTAGCCAGGCAGGTGACCTGTCAGGAGGGTGTAGCCAGGAAGGTGACCTGCCAGGAGGGTGTAGCCAGGCAGGTGACCTGTCAGGAGGGTGTAGCCAGGCAGGTGACCTGCCAGGAGGGTGTAGCCAGGCAGTTGACCTGTCAGGAGGGTGTAGCCAGGAAGGTGACCTGCCAGGAGGGTGTAGCCAGGCAGGTGACCTGTCAGGAGGGTGTAGCCAGGCAGGTGACCTGCCAGGAGGGTGTAGCCAGGCAGCTGACCTGTCAGGAGGGTGTAGCCAGGCAGGTGACCTGTCAGGAGGGTGTAGCCAGGCAGGTGACCTGTCAGGAGGGTGTAGCCGGGCAGGTGATCTGCCAGGAGGGTGTAGCCAGGCAGGTGATCTGCCAGGAGGGTGTAGCCAGGCAGGTGACCTGCCAGGAGGGTGTAGCCAGGCAGGTGACCTGCCAGGAGGGTGTAGCCAGGCAGGTGACCTGTCAGGAGGGTGTAGCCAGGAAGGTGACCTGCAAGGAGGGTGTAGCCAGGCAGGTGATCTGCCAGGAGGGTGTAGCCAGGCAGGTGACCTGCCAGGAGGGTGTAGCCAGGCAGGTGACCTGCCAGGAGGATGTAGCCAGGCAGGTGACCTGTCAGGAGGGTGTAGCCAGGAAGGTGACCTGCCAGGAGGGTGTAGCCAGGCAGGTGACCTGTCAGGAGGGTGTAGCCAGGCAGGTGACCTGCCAGGAGGGTGTAGCCAGGCAGTTGACCTGTCAGGAGGGTGTAGCCAGGCAGGTGACCTGTCAGGAGGGTGTAGCCAGGCAGGTGACCTGTCAGGAGGGTGTAGCCGGGCAGGTGATCTGCCAGGAGGGTGTAGCCAGGCAGGTGATCTGCCAGGAGGGTGTAGCCAGGCAGGTGACCTGCCAGGAGGGTGTAGCCAGGCAGGTGACCTGCCAGGAGGGTGTAGCCAGGCAGGTGACCTGTCAGGAGGGTGTAGCCAGGAAGGTGACCTGCCAGGAGGGTGTAGCCAGGCAGGTGACCTGTCAGGAGGGTGTAGCCAGGCAGGTGACTTGCCAGGAGGGTGTAGCCAGGCAGGTGACCTGTCATGAGGGTGTAGCCAGGCAGGTAACCTGACGGGAGGGTGTAGCCAGGCAGGTGACCTGTCAGGAGGGTGTAGCCAGGCAGGTGACCTGTCAGGAGGGTGTAGCCAGGCAGGTGACCTGCCAGGAGGGTGTAGCCAGGCAGGTGACCTGTCAGGAGGGTGTAGCCAGGCAGGTGACCTGCCAGGAGGGTGTAGCCAGGCAGGTGACCTGTCAAGATGGTGTAGCCAGGAAGGTGCCCTGTCAGGAGGGTGTAGCCAGGCAGGTGACCTGTCAGGAGGGTGTAGCCAGGCAGGTGACCTGTCAGGAGGGTGCAGCCAGGCAGGTGACCTGCCAGGAGGGTGTAGCCAGGCAGGTGACCTGTCAGGATGGTGTAGCCAGGAAGGTGCCCTGTCAGGAGGGTGTAGCCAGGAAGGTGCCCTGTCAGGAGGGTGTTGCCAGGCAGGTGACCTGTCAGGAGGGTGTAGCCAGTGTTACAAAAAACGCGATTCTAAAAGCTTAGAGATCTCCAGTGAATACTAGAAAGGACTGCCCTTCTAGCATCCAGCCTGTTACTGGGTTTTCGTAACAAGTAGTCAGTATCCTTGTCCAATTATCCATTAAAATTCAGTATGGTTCAATAGTGCATTAGGATTACAACTGGTAGGCTACTAACTAGAGAAATTAAAATTTAATAAATTTATTAAGTCTAGAAGTATATTATCAAAGTAAATTAAATCACAGCAATCAAAATAAAATCAATCTCTCGAGTTCAATATTATTGTGCTGAAAGCACATATCACATTTATAATTCTTAAGTACCGTCAGGTACATTAACATTTATTAAGATATTACAAATATGTACAAGTAAGTGTGTGTATGCGTGTAAGTGCTCTTAAGTAGTTAGCTATGTCTCAAGACTCGAATAAGACTTAAACAAGTGACTGACAAAGTCCTCAAATAAACTAACTTCTTGACTGACTGGCAACCCGAACAGTCTGCTTGAACAACAAAGAATGCTAAGCCCAATAGCAATGCAATATCAAGCGACTGCGACACAGAATCAGGAACTGGGAAATAATATAACGACACTAAGTAGGGACCATCAGCAGATCCTCCACAAAAGTTACAAAACTCCCATAATACTGAATCTATGTTCAGCATAGGAAAAACCCGACTGTGACAATACACAGGAACCAGTACAAAATTAGGTCAGAAGCTAGAGCTAAGGACCTGAGATGTTCAGAGTGTCTATGAGACACACAACCTCAGTACAACGTCGAAAATCACAAAGTCTATACAATGTTCTGTGAACAAAGTTCTACAGAACTAACAAGAATAATGAGACAGACAATCTGTCCAACCACCAAGCGAGTCTAGAGCAGACTGACTACTTCACGAGAGGTGAGGACACCCCCCCCCTCGATCACGTGATAGCCCCGTGGACAGCGCAGCTCAGAAGCCGGCAGTATAACGAGCGACAAGCGATAATTACAGTAGTTTGACAATCAAGACTAATTGAGCACATTTTATATACATCCTAACAATATGTAATATGTAACATCCTAACAACATAAGCTACGTCAAATAACAATATAAGGCAATACATTTGCGATTTAGCTATTATCGCAAATATAAGCAATATAAAATTAAATGAAAAGGTAATATACATTACATATATACATAATAATCATTGTAACCCATTCAGGGGTTGCAACACCTGCCATGAGGGTGTAGCGAAGCAGGTGACCTGCCAGAAGTGTAGCGAGGCAGGTGATCTGCGAGGAGGGTGTAACGAGGCAGGTGACCTGCCAGGAGGGTGTAGCGAGGCAGGTGACCTGCCAGGAAGGTGTAGCGTGGCAGGTGACCTGCGAGGAGGGTGTACCGAGGCAGGTGACCTGCCAGGAGGGTGTAGCGCGGCAGGTGACCTGCCAGGAGGGTGTAGCGAGGCAGGTGACCTGCCAGGAGGGTGTAGCGAGGCAATTGACCTGCCATGAGGGTGTAGCGAAGCAGGTGACCTGCCAGAAGTGTAGCGAGGCAGGTGACCTTCCAGGAGGGTGTAGCGAGGCAGGTGACCTGCCAGGAGGGTGTAGCGAGGCAGGTGACCTGCCAGGAGGGTGTAGCGTGGCAGGTGACCTGCGAGGAGGGTGTACCGAGGCAGGTGACCTGTCAGGAGGGTGTAGCGAGGCAGGTGACCTGCCAGGAGAGTGTAGCGAGGCAGGTGGCCTGCCAGGAGGGTGTAGCGAGGCAATTGACCTGCCATGAGGGTGTAGCGAAGCAGGTGACCTGCCAGAAGTGTAGCGAGGCAGGTGACGTGCGAGGAGGGTGTAACGAGGCAGGTGACCTGCCAGGAGGGTGTAGCGAGGCAGGTGACCTGCCAGGAGGGTGTAGCGTGGCAGGTGACCTGCTGCGAGGAGGGTGTACCGAGGCAGGTGACCTGCCAGGAGGGTGTAGCGAGGTAGGTGACCTGCCAGGAGGGTGTAGCGAGGCAGGTGACCTTCCGTGAGAGTGTAGCGAGGCAGGTGACCTGCCAGAAGGGTGTAGCGAGGCAGGTGACCTGCCAGTAGGGAGTAGCGAGGCATGTGACCTGCCAGAAGGGTGTAGCGAGACAGGTGACCTGCCAGGAGGGTGCTAGCCAGGTAGATGAACCTGTTAGGAGGGTGCTAGCCAGGTAGGTGAACCTGCCAGGAGGGTGCTAGCCAGGCAGGTGACCTGCCAGGAGGGTGCTAGCCAGGTAGGTGAACCTGCCAAGAGGGTGCTAGCCAGGCAGGTGACCTGCCAGGAGGGTGCTAGCCCGGCAGGTGACCTGCCAGGAGGCTGTAGCGAAGCAGGTGACCTGCCAGAAGGGTGTAGCGAGGCAGGTGACCTGCCATGAGGGTGTAGCGAAGCAGGTGACCTGCCGGAATTGTAGCGAGGCAGGTGACCTGCGAGAAGGGTGTAACGAGGCAGGTGACCTGCCTGGAGGGTGTAGCGAGACAGGTGACCTGCCAATAGGGTGTAACGTGGCAGGTGACCTGCGAGGAGGGTGTACCGAGGCAGGTTACCTGCCAGGAGGGTGTAGCGAGACAGCTGACCTGCAAGGAGGCTGTAGCGAAGCAGGTGACCTGCCAGAAGGGTGTAGCGAGGCAGGTGACCTGCCATGAGGGTGGAGCGAAGCAGGTGACCTGCCGGAAGTGTAGCGAGGCAGGTGACCTGCGAGAAGGGTGTAACGAGGCAGGTGACCTGCCTGGAGGGTGTAGCGAGACAGGTGACCTGCCAATAGGGTGTAACGTGGCAGGTGACCTGCGAGGAGGGTGTACCGAGGCAGGTTACCTGCCAGGAGGGTGTAGCGAGACAGCTAACCTGCCAGGAGGGTGTAGCGACGCAGGTGACCTGCCAGTAGGGTGTAGCGAGGCAATTGACCTGCCAGAAGGGTGTAGCGAGGCAGGTGACCTGCCAGGAGGGTGTAGCGCGGCAAGTGACCCGCCAGGAGGGTGTAGCGAGGCAGGTGACCTGCCAGAAGGGTGTAGCGAGGCAGGTGACCTGCCAGAAGGGTGTAGCGAAGCAGGTGACCTGCCAGAAGTGTAGCGAGGCAGGTGACCTGCGAGGAGGGTGTAACGAGGCAGGTGACCTGCCAGGAGGGTGTAGCGAGGCAGGTGACCTGCCAGGAGGGTGTAGTGTAGCAGGTGACCTGCGAGGAGGGTGTACCGAGGCAGGTGTAGCGAAGCAGGTGACCTACCAGGAGGGTGTAGCGAGGCAGGTGACCTGCCAGGAGGGTGTAGCGAGACAGGTGACCTGCCAGGAGGGTGTAGCCAGGCAGGTGACCTGCCAGGAGGGTGTAGCGAGGCAGGTGGCCGGCCAAGAGGGTGTAGCCAGGCAGGTGACCTGCCAGAAGGGTGTAGCCAGGCAGGTGACCTGCCAGGAGGGTGCTAGCCAGGCATTTGATCTGCCAGGAGGGTGCTAGCCCGGCAGGTGAACCTGCCAGGAAGGTGCTAGCCAGGTAGGTGACCTGCCAGGCGGGTGCTAGCCAGGAAGGTGAACCTGCCAGGAGGGTGCTAGCCAGGCAGGTGAACCTGCCAGGAGAATGCTAGCCAGGCAGGTGAACCTGCCAGGAGGGTGATAGCCAGGCAGGTGAACCTGCCAGGAGGCTGCTAGCCAGGCAAGTGAACCTGCCAGGAGAGTGTAGCGAGGCAGGTGACATGCCAGGAGGGTGTAGCCAGGCAGGTGACCTGCCAGGAGGGTGTAGCCAGGCAGGTGACCTGCGAGGAGGGTGTAGTGAGGCAGGTGACCTGCCTGGATGGTGTAGCCAGGCAGGTGACCTGCCAGGAGGGTGAAGCCAGGCAGGTGACCTGCCAGGAGGGTGTAGCCAGGCAGTTGACCTGCCAAGAGCGTGTAGCCAGGCAGGTGACCTGCCAGGAGGGTGTTGCCAGGCAAGTGACCTGCCAAGAGAGTGTAGCGAGGCAGGTGACCTGCCAGGAGGGTGTAGCGTGGCAAGTGACCTGCGAGGAGGGTGTACCGAGGCAGGTGACCTGTCAGGAGGGTGTAGCGAGGCAGGTGACCTGCCAGGAGAGTGTAGCGAGGCAGGTGGCCTGCCAGGAGGGTGTAGCGAGGCAGGTGACATGCCAGTAGGGTGTAGCGAGGCAGGTGACCTGCCAGGAGGGTGTAGCGAGGCAGGTGACATGCCAGTAGGGTGTAGCGAGGCAGGTGACCTGCCAGGTGGGTGCTAGCAAGGTAGGTAAACCTGTCTGGAGGGTGCTAACCAGTCAGGTGACCTGCTAGGAAGGTGCTAGCCAGGTAGGTGAACCTGCCAGGAGGGTGCTAGCCAGGCAGGTGACCTGCCAAGAGGGTGCTAGCCAGGAAGGTGAACCTGCCAGGAGGATGCTAGCCAGGCAGGTGACCTGCCATGAGGGTGCTAGCCAGGCAGGTGAACTGCCAGGAGGGTGTAGCCAGGCAGGTGACCTGCCAGGAAGGTGTAGCAAGGCAGGTGACCTGCCAGGAGAGTGTAGCCAGGCAGGTGACCTGCCAGGAGGGTGTAGCCAGGCAGGTGACCTGCCAGGAGGGTGTAGCCAGGCAGGTGATCTGCCAGGAGGGTGTAGCCAGGCAGGTGACCTGCCAGGAGGGTGTAGCCAGGCAGGTGACCTGCCAGGAGGGTGTAGCCAGGCAGGTGACCTGCCAGGAGGGTGTAGCCAGGCAGGTGACCAGCCAGGAGGGTGTTGCCAGGCAAGTGACCTGCCAAGAGAGTGTAGCCAGGCAGGTGGTGACCTGCCAGGAGGGTGTAGCCAGGCAGGTGACCTGCCAGGAGGGTGTAGCCAGACAGGTGACCTGCCAGGAGGGTGTACCCAGGCAGGTGACCTGCCAGGACGGTGCCAGGAGGGTGTAGCCAGGCAGGTGACCTGCCAGGAAGGTGTAGCGAGGCAGGTGACCGCCAGGAGGGTGTAGCAGGCAGGTGACCTGTCAGGAGGGTGTAGCGAGGCAGGACTTGCCAGGTGTAGCGAGCCAGGTGACCTGCCAGGAGGGTGTAGCCAGGCAGGTGGCCTGCCAGGAGGCTGTAGCGAAGCAGGTGACTTGTCAGGAGGGTGTAGCCAGGCAGGTGACCTGCCAGGAGGGTGTAGCCAGGCAGGTGACCTGCCAGGAGGGTGTAGCCAGGCAGGTGACCTGCCAGGAGGGTGTAGCGAGGCAGGTGACCTGCCAGGAGGGTGTAGCGAGGCAGGTGACCTGCCAGGAGGGTGTACCGGGGCAGGTGACCTTCCAGGAGGGTGTAGCGAGGCAGGTGACCTTCGAGGAGGGTGTAACGAGGCAGGTGACCTGCCAGGAGGGTGTAGCGTGGCAGGTGACCTGCGAGGAGGGTGTACCGAGGCAGGTGACCTGCCAGAAGTGTAGCGAGGAAGGTGACCTGCGAGGAGGGTGTAACCAGGCAGGTGACCTGCCAGGAGGGTGTAGCGAGGCAGGTGACCTGCCAGGACGGTGTCGCCAGGCAGGTGACCTGCCAGGAGGGTGTAGCGAGGCAGGTGACCTGCCAGGAGGGTGTAGCCAGGCAGGTGACCTGCCAGGAGGGTGTAGCCAGGCAGGTGACCTGCCAGGAGGGTGTAACCAGGCAGGTGACCTGCCAAGAGGGTGCTAGCCAGGCAGGTGACCTGCCAGGAGGGTGTAGCCAGGCAGGTGACCTGCCAGGAGGGTGTAGCCAGCAGGTGACTTGCCAGGAGGGTGTTCCCAGGCAGGTGACCTGCCAGGAGGGTGTAGCCAGGCAGGTGACCTGCCAGGAGGGTGTAGCCAGGCAGGTGACCTGCCAGGAATGTGTAGCGAG
Organism: Cherax quadricarinatus; assembly: GCF_038502225.1. Lineage (NCBI taxonomy): Eukaryota > Metazoa > Arthropoda > Malacostraca > Decapoda > Parastacidae > Cherax > Cherax quadricarinatus. The sequence goes on from NC_091295.1 coordinate 6,034,150, forward strand.
GCAGGTCACCTGCCAGGAGGGTGTAACGAGGCAGGTGACCTGCCAGGAGGATGTAGCGAGGCAGTTGACCTGCGAGGAGGGTGTACCGAGGCAGGTGGCCTGCCAGGAGGGTGTAGCGAGGCAGGTGACCTGCCAGTAGGGTATAGCGAAGCAGTTGATCTGCCAGAAGGGTGTAGCGAGGCAGGTGACCTGCCAGGAGGGTGTAGCGAGACAGGTGACCTGCCAGGAGGGTGTAGCGAAGCAGGTGACTTGCCATGAGGGTGTAGCGAGGCAGGTGACCTGCCAGGAGGGTTTAGCGAGGCAGGTGACCTGTCAGGAGGGTGTAGCGAGGCTATTGACCTGCCAGGAGGGTGTAGCGAGGCAGGTGACCTGCCATGAGGGTGTAGCGAAGCAGGTGACCTGCCAGAAGTGTAGCGAGGCAGGTGACGTGCCAGAAGGGTGTAGCGAGGCAGGTGACCTGCCCTGAGGGTGTAGCGAAGCAGGTGACCTGCCAGAAGTGTAGCGAGGCAGGTGACCTGCGAGGAGGGTGTAACGAGGCAGGTGACCTGCCATGAGAGTGTAGCGAGGCAGGTGACCTGCCAGGAGGGTTTAGCGAGGCAGGTGACCTGTCATGAGAGTGTAGCGAGGCAATTGACCTGCCAGAAGGGTGTAGCGAGGCAGGTGACCTGCCAGGAGGGTGTAGCTCGGCAGGTGACCTGCCATGAGGGTGTAGCGAAGCAGGTGACCTGCCATGAGGGTGTAGCGAAGCAGGTGACCTGCCAGAAGTGTAGCGAGGCAGGTGACGTGCCAGAAGGGTGTAGCGAGGCAGGTGACCTGCCCTGAGGGTGTAGCGAAGCAGGTGACCTGCCAGAAGTGTAACGAGGCAGGTGACCTGCGAGGAGGGTGTAACGAGGCAGGTGACCTGCCATGAGAGTGTAGCGAGGCAGGTGACCTGCCAGGAGGGTTTAGCGAGGCAGGTGACCTGTCATGAGGGTGTAGCGAGGCAATTGACCTGCCAGAAGGGTGTAGCGAGGCAGGTGACATGCCAGGAGGGTGTAGCCAGGCAGGTGACCTGCCAGGAGGGTGTAGCCAGGCAGGTGACCTGCGAGGAGGGTGTAGTGAGGCAGGTGACCTGCCTGGAGGGTGTAGCCAGGCAGGTGACCTGCCAGGAGGGTGAAGCCAGGCAGGTGACCTGCCAGGAGGGTGTAGCCAGGCAGTTGACCTGCCAAGAGCGTGTAGCCAGGCAGGTGACCTGCCAGGAGGGTGTTGCCAGGCAAGTGACCTGCCAAGAGAGTGTAGCGAGGCAGGTGACCTGCCAGGAGGGTGTAGCGTGGCAAGTGACCTGCTGCGAGGAGGGTGTACCGAGGCAGGTGACCTGCCAGGAGGGTGTAGCGAGGTAGGTGACCTGCCAGGAGGGTGTAGCGAGGCAGGTGACCTGCCATGAGAGTGTAGCGAGGCAGGTGACCTGCCAGAAGGGTGTAGCGAGGCAGGTGACCTGCCAGTAGGGAGTAGCGAGGCATGTGACCTGCCAGGAGGGTGTAGCGAGACAGGTGACCTGCCAGGAGGGTGCTAGCCAGGTAGATGAACCTGCTAGGAGGGTGCTAGCCAGGCAGGTGACCTGCTAGGAAGGTGCTTGCCAGGTAGGTGAACCTGCCAGGAGGGTGCTAGCCAGGCAGGTGACCTGCCAGGAGGGTGCTAGCCAGGTAGGTGAACCTGCCAGGAGGGTGCTAGCCAGGCAGGTGACCTGCCAGGAGGGTGCTAGCCCGGCAGGTGACCTGCCAGGAGGCTGCTAGCCAGGCAGGTGAACCTGCCAAGACAGTGTAGCGAGGCAGGTGACCTGCCAGGAGGGTGTAGCCAGGCAGGTGACCTGCCAGGAGGGTGTAGCCAGGCAGGTGACCTGCGAGGAGGGTGTAGCGAGGCAGGTGATCTGCCTGGAGGGTGTAGCCAGGCAGGTGACCTGCCAGGAGGGTGTAGCCAGGCAGGTGACCTGCCAGGAGGGTGTAGCCAGGCAGGTGACCTGCCAAGAGGGTGTAGCCAGGCAGGTGACCAGCCAGGAGGGTGTTGCCAGGCAAGTGACCTGCCAAGAGAGTGTAGCGAGGAAGGTGACCTGCCAGGAGAGTGTAGCCAGGTAGGTGACATGCCAGGAGGGTGTAGCAAGGCAGGTGACCTGCCAGGAGGGTGTAGCCAGCAGGTGACCTGCCAGGAGGGTGTACCCAGGCAGGTGACCTGCCAGGACGGTGTAGCCAGGCAATTGACCTGCCAGGATGGTGTAGCCAGGCAGGTGACCTGCCAGGAAGGTGTAGCGAGGCAGGTGACCGGCCAGGAGGGTGTAGCAAGGCAGGTGGCCTGTCAGGAGGGTGTAGCGAGGCAATTGACTTGCCAGAAGGGTATAGCGAGCCAGGTGACCTGCCAGGAGGGTGTAGCGAGGCAGGTGGCCTGCCAGGAGGCTGTAGCGAAGCAGGTGACCTGCCTGGAGGGTGTAGCGAGACAGGTGACCTGCCTGGAGGGTGTAGCGAGACAGGTGACCTGCCAGGAGGGTGTAGCGAGACAGCTGACCTGCCAGGAGGGTGTAGCGACGCAGGTGACCTGCCAGGAGGGTGTAGCGAGGCAGTTGACCTGCCAGAAGGGTGTAGCGAGGCAGGTGACCTGCCAGGAGGGTGTAGCGCGGCAAGTGACCTGCCAGGAGGGTGTAGCGAGGCAGGTGACCTGCCAGAAGGGTGTAGCGAGACAGGTGACCTGCCATGAGGGTGTAGCGAAGCAGGTGACCTGCCAGAAGTGTAGCGAGGAAGGTGACCTGCGAGGAGGGTGTAACGAGGCAGGTGACCTGCCAGGAGGGTGTAGCGAGGCAGGTGACCTGCCAGGAGGGTGTACCGAGGCAGGTGACCTGCCAGGAGGGTGTAGCGAGGCAGGTGACCTGCCAGGAGGGTGTAGCCAGGCAGGTGACCTGCCAGGGGGGTGTAGCCAGGCTGGTGACCTGCCAGGAGGGTGTAGCGAGGCAGGTGACCTGCAAAGAGGGTGCTAGCCAGGCAGGTGACCTGCCAGGAGGGTGTAGCCAGGCAGGTGACCTGCCAGGAGGGTGTAGCCAGCAGGTGACTTGCCAGGAGGGTGTTCCCAGGCAGGTGACCTGCCAGGAGGGTGTAGCCAGGCAGGTGACCTGCCAGGAGGGTGTAGCGAGGCAGGTGACCTGCCAGGAAGGTGTAGCGAAGCAGGTGACCTGCCAGGAGGGTGTAGTGAGGCAGGTGACCTGCCAAGAGGACGTAGCGAGTCAGTTGACCTGATAGGAGGGTGTACCGAGGCAGGTGGCCTGCCAGGAGGGTGTAGCGAGCAGGTGACCTGCCAGTAGAGTGTAGCGAAGCAGTTGACCTGCCAGAATGGTGTAGCGAGGTAGGTGACCTGCCAGGAGGGTGTAGCGAGGCAGGTGACCTGCCAGGAGGGTGTAGCGAAGCAGGTGACCTGCCAGGAGGGTGTAGCGAGGCAGGTGACCTGCCAGGAGGGTTTAGCGAGGCAGGTGACCTGTCAGGAGGGTGTAGCGAGGCTATTGACCTGCCAGGAGGGTGTAGCGAGGCAGGTGACCTGCCATGAGGGTGTAGCGAAGCAGGTGACCTGCAAGAAGTGTAGCGAGGCAGGTGACGTGCCAGAAGGGTGTAGCGAGGCAGGTGACCTGCCCTGAGGGTGTAGCGAAGCAGGTGACCTGCCAGAAGTGTAGCGAGGCAGGTGACCTGCGAGGAGGGTGTAACGAGGCAGGTGACCTGCCATGAGAGTGTAGCGAGGCAGGTGACCTGCCAGGAGGGTTTAGCGAGGCAGGTGACCTGTCATGAGAGTGTAGCGAGGCAATTGACCTGCCAGAAGGGTGTAGCGAGGCAGGTGACCTGCCAGGAGGGTGTAGCTCGGCAGGTGACCTGCCATGAGGGTGTAGCGAAGCAGGTGACCTGCCATGAGGGTGTAGCGAAGCAGGTGACCTGCCAGAAGTGTAGCGAGGCAGGTGACGTGCCAGAAGGGTGTAGCGAGGCAGGTGACCTGCCCTGAGGGTGTAGCGAAGCAGGTGACCTGCCAGAAGTGTAACGAGGCAGGTGACCTGCGAGGAGGGTGTAACGAGGCAGGTGACCTGCCATGAGAGTGTAGCGAGGCAGGTGACCTGCCAGGAGGGTTTAGCGAGGCAGGTGACCTGTCATGAGGGTGTAGCGAGGCAATTGACCTGCCAGAAGGGTGTAGCGAGGCAGGTGACCTGCCAGGAGGGTGTAGCTCGGCAGGTGACCTGCCATGAGGGTGTAGCGAAGCAGGTGACCTGCCATGAGGGTGTAGCGAAGCAGGTGACCTCCCAGAAGTGTAGCGAGGCAGGTGACGTGCCAGAAGGGTGTAGCGAGGCAGGTGACCTGCCATGAGGGTGTAGCGAAGCAGGTGACCTGCTATTACAACCCAGGAATCCAAATGGCCTGTTACCCCGGGTGTAATGGGAGCAAAATAAACACAGTAGAAAAAGTTTAGACTTATATTATCCTTCACCAATTTAGAACAGCAATATGTACACTATGTACAGTGATAAGTATAGTGCACTCCACGGTAAGCAAGGCAGAATAGAAGCCACAAGATAGCAGACCGTGCTTCAACCAGCTCTAGAATGGGAATGACAAGGGCAGACAGGAGAGTGGTACCCACATAACCTCTGCGATTGCCAAAACCATCTTCTTATTGGCTAGAACCTGGTCACTAGTTGAACGACGGGGCCCCATCATCAACTCTTAGCAACCTGGTTCGCTGGTTGGGGGAGATAGCCTGTAAATGAGGGTGTGTACATGCGCCGAATAAAGGTTACGTACTCTTTGCATGCCACACCATCCAGAAGTGTAGCGAGGCAGGTGACCTGCGAGGAGGGTGTAACGAGGCAGGTGACCTGCCAGGAGGGTGTAGCGAAGCAGGTGACCTGCCAGGAGGGTGTAGCGTGGCAGGTAACCTGCTGCGAGGAGGGTGTACCGAGGCAAGTGACCTGCCAGGATGGTGTAGCGAGGCCGCTGACCTGCCAGGAGGGTGTAGCGACGCATGTGACCTGCCAAGAGGGTGTAGCGAGGCAATTGACCTGCCAGCAGGGTGTAGCGAGGCAGGTGACCTGCCAGAAGGGTGTAGCGAGGCAGGTGACCTGCCATGAGGGTGTAGCGAAGCAGGTGACCTGCCAGAAGTGTAGCGAGGCAGGTGACCTGCGAGGAGGGTGTAACGAGGCAGGTGACCTGCCAGGAGGGTGTAGCGAGGCAGGTGACCTGCCAGGAGGGTGTAGCGTGGCAGGTGACCTGCTGCGAGGACGGTGTACCGAGGCAGGTGACCTGCCAGGAGGGTGTAGCGAGGTAGGTGACCTGCCAGGAGGGTGTAGCGAGGCAGGTGACCTGCCATGAGGGTGTAGCGAGGCAGGTGACCTGCCAGGAGGGTGTAGCGAGGCACGTGACCTGCCAGGAGGGTGTAGCGAGGCAGGTGACCTGCCAGGAGGGTGTAGCGAGGCAGGTGATCTGCTAGGAGGGTGCTAGCCAGGTAGGTGAACCTGTCAGGAGGGGGCTAGCCAGGCAGGTGACCTGCTAGGAAGGTGCTAGCTAGGTAGGTGAACCTGTCAGAAGGGTGCTAGCCAGGTAGGTGACCTGCCAGGAGGGTGCTAGCCAGGTAGGTGAACCTGCCAGGAGGGTGCTAGCCAGGCAGGTGACCTGCCAGGAGGGTGTAGCCAGGCAGGTGACCTGCCAGGAGGGTGTAGCCAGGCAGGTGACCTGCCATGAGGGTGCTATCCAGGTAGATGAACCTGCCAGGAGGGTGCTAGCCAGGCAGGTGACCTGCCAAGAGGGTGCTAGCCAGGTAGGTGAACCTGCCAGCAGGGTGCTAGCCAGGCAGGTGACCTGCCAGGAGGGTGCTAGCCAGGCAGGTGACCTGCCAGGAGGGTGCTAGTCAGGTATGTGAACCTGCCAGGAGGGTGCTAGCCTGGTAGGTGAACCTGCCAGGAGGGTTCTAGCCAGGCAGGTGAACCTGCCAGTAGGATGCTAGCCAGGCAGGTGAACCTGCCAGGAAGGTGCTAACCAGGCAGGTGAACCTGCCATTAGGGTGCTAGCCAGGCAGGTGACCTGCCAGGAGGGTGCTAGCCAGGTAGGTGAACCTGCCAGGAGGGTGCTAGCCACCCAGGTGAACCTGCTAAGACTGTGCTAGCCAGGTAGGTGAACCTGCCAGGAGGGTGCTAGCCAGGCAGGTGAACCTGCGAGGAGGGTGCTAGCCAGGCAGGTGAACCTGCCAAGAGGGTGCTAGCCAGGTAGGTGAAGCTGCCAGGAAGGTGCTAGCCAGGCATGTGAACCTGCCAGGAGGGTGCTAGCCAGGCAGATGAACCTGCCAGGAGGGTGCTAGCCAGGCAGGTGACCTGCTAGGAAGGTGCTTGCCAGGTAGGTGAACCTGCCAGGAGGGTGCTAGCCAGCCAGGTGACCTGCCAGGAGGGTGCTAGCCAGGTAGGTGAACCTGCCAGGAGGGTGCTAGCCAGGCAGGTGACCTGCCAGGAGGGTGCTAGCCCGGCAGGTGACCTGCCAGGAGGGTACTAGCCAGGCAGGTGACCTGCCAGGAGGGTGCTAGCCAGGTAGGTGAACCTGCCAGGAGGGTGCTAGCCAGGCAGGTGACCTGCCAAGAGGGTGCTAGCCAGGTAGGTGAACCTGCCAGGAGGGTGCTAGCCAGGCAGGTGACCTGCCAGGAGGGTGCTAGCCAGGCAGGTGACCTGCCAGGAGGGTGCTAGCCAGGCAGGTGTCCTGCCAGGAGGGTGCTAGCCAGGCAGGTGACCTGCCAGGAGGGTGCTAGCCAGGTAGGTGAACCTGCCAGGATGGTGATAGCAAGGTAGGTGAACCTGCCAGGAGGGTGCTAGCCAGGCAGGTGACCTGCCAGGAGGGTGCTAGCCAGGCAGGTGAACCTGCCAGGAAGGTGCTAACCAGGCAGGTGAACCTGCCATTAGGGTGCTAGCCAGGCAGGTGACCTGCCAGGAGGGTGCTAGCCAGGTAGGTGAACCTGCCAGGAGGGTGCTAGCCACCCAGGTGAACCTGCTAAGACTGTGCTAGCCAGGTAGGTGAACCTGCCAGGAGGGTGCTAGCCAGGCAGGTGAACCTGCGAGGAGGGTGCTAGCCAGGCAGGTGAACCTGCCAAGAGGGTGCTAGCCAGGTAGGTGAAGCTGCCAGGAAGGTGCTAGCCAGGCAGGTGAACCTGCCAGGAGGGTGCTAGCCAGGCAGATGAACCTGCCAGGAGGGTGCTAGCCAGGCAGGTGAACCTGCCATGAGGGTGCTAGCCAGGCAGGTGAACCTGCCAGGAGGGTGCTAGCCAGGCAGGTGAACCTGCCAGGAGGGTGCTAGCCAGGCAGGTGAACCTGCCAGGAGGGTGCTAGCCAGGCAGGTGAACCTGCCAGGAGGGTGCTAGCCAGGCAGATGAACCTGCCAGGAGGGTGCTAGCCAGGCAGATGAACCTGCCAGGAAGGTGCTAGCCAGGCAGGTGAACCTGCCAGGAGGGTGCTAGCCAGGCAGGTGAACCTGCCAGGAGGGTGCTAGCCAGGCAGGTGAACCTGCCATGAGGGTGCTAGCCAGGCAGGTGAACCTGCCAGGAGGGTGCTAGCCAGGCAGGTGAACCTGCCATGAGGGTGCTAGCCAGGCAGGTGAACCTGCCATGAGGGTGCTAGCCAGGCAGGTGAACCTGCCAGGAGGGTGCTAGCCAGGCAGGTGAACCTGCCTCCCTCCTGCCCTACTGAACTGCCCTAATAATACTACAACCTGCCTCACACCACTCCACTTTCTCTACCTGGGCGCCCTCTCTCACGCCCTTCGTCCCTACCTCCCTCCCTCCCTCCCTCCCTCCCTCTTTCCCTCCCTCCCTCCCTCCCTCCCTCCCTCACTCCATCCCTCCTTCCTTCCCTCCCATCCTTTCCCACACATCCCTCTTTAACTCCAGGTAGATGAACCTGCCAGGAAGGTGCTAGCCAGGCAGGTGAACCTGCCAGGAGGGTGCTAGCCAGGCAGGTGAACCTGCCAGGAGGGTGCTAGCCAGGCAGGTGAACCTGCCATGAGGGTGCTAGCCAGGCAGGTGAACCTGCCAGGAGGGTGCTAGCCAGGCAGGTGAACCTGCCATGAGGGTGCTAGCCAGGCAGGTGAACCTGCCATGAGGGTGCTAGCCAGGCAGGTGAACCTGCCAGGAGGGTGCTAGCCAGGCAGGTGAACCTGCCTCCCTCCTGCCCTACTGAACTGCCCTAATAATACTACAACCTGCCTCACACCACTCCACTTTCTCTACCTGGGCGCCCTCTCTCACGCCCTCCGTCCCTACCTCCCTCCCGCCCTCCCTCCCTCCCTCTTTCCCTCCCTCACTCCCTCCCTCCCTCCCTCACTCCATCCCTCCTTCCTTCCCTCCCATCCTTTCCCACACATCCCTCTTTAACTCCAGGAGAGCCGTGTAGCTCGCTGGTGAGAGCATTCTACCTGAAACCTCAAGGTCTCGTGTTCAAATCCCGGGAGAAATATTTAGGCAAGTTTCCTCTCAGTCCTGCTGTTCCCAGCTGTTTGTAAGTCACCTGTCGTAGGTTGCATCCTGGGAGAAACTCCAGGACTGCTGGAGTGTTACATACTGTGGTATACGTGGTATACGTATGGACTGATGAAGCCACTGTGTGGCGAAACGTTTCCTCAATAAAGATACCCAAGAGTTGCACATGTGTCTAATTTATCAAGACGACAATCCAGTTGTGTGTGTAAGAAACACTTGGAAGATGTGCTTTAAGAAGAGTGAGAGACATGAGCAACACTAGGATGATGTGCTTCAAGAAGAGTGAGAGACATGAGCAACACTAGGATGATGTGCTTCAAGAAGAGTGAGAGACATGAGCAACACTAGGATGATGTGCTTCAAGAAGAGTGAGAGACATGAGCAACACTAGGATGATGTGCTTTAAGAAGAGTGAGAGACATGAGCAACACTAGGATGATGTGCTTTAAGAAGAGTGAGAGACATGAGCAACACTAGGATGATGTGCTTTAAGAAGAGTGAGAGACATGAGCAACACTAGGATGATGTGCTTCAAGAATTGTGAGACACATAATCAACACTAGGATGATGTCTCTAGAGGAATGAGACACATGAGCAACACTGGATATCTTTACTGTCCAAATGTTTCGGCTGCCCCGGGAACCTTCTTCATTTGTAAACAGAAATGTTAACAATATACCAGTAAATCTGACACATGATGAAACAGAGTAGATACTGTGACACATGTGTCTTACACATGATGAGACAGAGTAGATACTGTGACACATGTGTCTTACACATGATGAGACAGAGTAGATACTGTGACACATGTGTCTTACACATGATGAGACAGAGTAGATACTGTGACACATGTGTCTTACACATGATGAGACAGAGTTGATACTCCGACACATATTTTTTTCTAGGACACATGTGTCTTACACATGAGACAGAGGAACTACTGGGACACATGTCTTACACATGAGACAGAGGAACTACTGGGACACATGTGTCTTACACATGAGACAGAGGAACTACTGGGACACATGTGTCTTATGCATGAGACAGAGGAACTACCGTGACACATGTGTCTTACACATGAGACATAGGAACTACTGTAACACATGTGTCTTACGCATGATGAGATACAGGAACAGTAACTCGTCTTCCTTAAGAAACGTAAGAGCTGTAATTCAACTCTGCCAAGATGACCCGGAGCTGGATACCAACAACTCTAATAACCACAGAAACTTGAACTGAATATTCTGAAGTTTAACAACTGTTGCTAAACACCATCAAGAGGTCCAGGAACTGTAGATCAACACCATAAAGATGTCCAGGAGCTGTTGATTAACACCATCAAGAGGTCAAGGAACTGTTGATCAACACCATAAAGAGGTCCAGGAGCTGTTGATCAACACCATAAAGAGGTCCAGGAGCTGTTGATCAACACCATAAAGAGGTCCAGGAGCTGTTGATCAACACTCAAGAGGTCCAGGAGCTGTTGATCAAGACCATCTAGAGGTCCAGGAGCAGTTGATCAACACCATCTAGAGGTCCAGGAGCTGTTGATCGACACCATTAAGAGGTCCAGGAACTGTAGATCAACACCATCAAGAGGGCCAGGAGCTGTAGATCAACACCATCAAGAGGTCCAAGAGCTGTTGATCAACACCATCGAGAGGTCAAGGAGCTGTTGATTAACACCATCAAGAAGTCCAGGAGCTGTTGATTAACACCATCAAGAGAGCCAAGAGCTGTAGATCAAGACCATGAAGAGGTCCAGGAGCTGTTGATCAACACAATCAAGGGGTCCAGGAGCTGTTGATTAACACCATCAATAGGTCCAGGTGTTGGGAGGGTTTGTGGAGATATGATGGTTGGAGTTAAACACAAGTCGTTGGGTGTTAACGCTTATATAAGCAGACTGTGATCGGGGAACCCAAACTGCATATCCTGTCGCCTGGTAGGTCTATGGGGAACTGACGGCGAGACAGTGCATCCCACGCACTCGTGCGGCATCACGGACGTCACACATGCTAGTCATTGAGCCTAGCAAGGGGTCATGTATGTAAAACGTATGGATGGTACTAACTATAATACTCAGATAACATATGCATATACAGGGGATCAGGAACTATGCTGACAGCTCGGTCATGTTACGTATGTCATCTCGACATACAATACTATGCTATAGGCTGAACAGGCAGGTGGGTCTGGGCTGATTCTATACAATGGCAAAGACATATGTAACTTACAACTAATGGATGGTATCGTAATGGATGTTAACGTAATGCATTGCGAATTATAAGAACAAATCACGGTACAATAAAGGATGGAACTGATCGATCGATCTGTATTCATGCACTACGGATTCTGAGGAAGAATATATATATTTACAAAGGGAAAAGAATTTAACAGCAAAGGCAGATCTGGAGCACACAGATCATTACTGCTAATCTCAGAATTTGGAGGGAACGTGAACACAAAAAAAAAAAATCTGAAAAACTGATCAGCTAATAACAAAACACGCAGTTGACAGGATGGGATCACCATCTGGAACACTAGGAACAACAATAGACACTCTAGTGAGTACACTAACCACAACAGAGACGTCTTTCTGCAATGGCTTGCGACATCAGCAAGAGATGACATTACTAGTTTCAGGTAATTGTTCTCCGACAAGGCATCCCCTGTGGAGAAACTACTACTTGAACTAGCAGACATTGCAGGGATAGGCTGTGCACTCAAGGCAGTCTGAGTGTCCCCGGACACTTGAGGCAATGGAACACTATCCTGCATGTCTGAAGGTGTAGGTGGAACACAGATGGGAGTGACAGAGTTACTAGTGCCTGACCGCTCGGCTACGTTAATAAGTAATTACCGGATCTATAGGAACTTAATCTGAACTTTATATTCCGCAGCACTTTACAAATTGCAGATACAAGCTGTGAGAACAAACACATTGTCTAGCTAGGTATTGTCTTTCAGTCAGTAAGGGGATATTGGGACTGTGGACTGATTCATGTTTACTTTGACTGGCTTCATACACTAAGTGAGCAAGCAAAAGTGACTGGGACATCTCGGGGAACTTACTTAAGGACATGAAAGCAAGAAAAATATAGAGAGAATGACACAATACGCTTAAGTGGGAAGAAAATGCTTAACTATTCTGCATAAGTAAAGAAAAATGACAAGTCACACTGTAGAGCAAGGAAAACTCACATAAAAAAACACTCAACTGGATAAGCAACACTTTGATAATCAAAAAAAATTGTACTTTACTCAAATCAAATTTACTCAAATTTATTTTAAATTGAATTCAATTCAATAAAGAAATTCAACAATAAATGATAAATCAAACAAAAATGATAAAATGGAATCAATAAATCTTGTGCAAAATTAAAATAGATTGGGAAAGCAATTCTCTCTAAAAAAAAATAATGTGACACACAAAGAATAAAATATTATGCACAGAACAAGAAATGTGAAACTGAAGTCACAAAATATTGCACTGAGACAAACTGTAGCAATATTGCAAATAAAAAATACTAATCAAAAATTACTGCACAGCACAACACTACATAAAAATAAAGCACGAAAATTAACAGTGCCATGCCCATATGACAACAGGAAAATGCAAACTCCCTTCCTGTAAGCTTTTTCACCCTGAACTGTGAACCTCTTCAGTACAGGAAAGACTGTGCTATAACTTAAATTGCCAGGCATACCATCTAAAGGGGACAAAAAGAAACAAAACATCCAGGCCATGGGAAAACCTGGGTAGCCACAGCCACTCAAGAGGGAGAGGTTTTTTAGTGCCAGGAAGGAAAAAAAACTGGCAGGAAATGGCAGAAATCGTACACCAAATCCAGTCATTCCTGGAGTGGAACCACAGTCGATGGCCTCCACTCCAAACCAACAGATACAGATACTAATGCCGGAAAAAAATCCCTCCCCCAGTACCAACAATACCACCAGTCCGATAACATTCTTCTTTGCAAATATACAGGGTCTAAAGCCAGCAACAAACAACAAAATACCTTTCATCCGTGGACTGCTTGCAGAGGCAAAGGCAATGTTCGCGGCTTTCACTGAGACCCACATAAAGGATCACTTGGACAACGAAATATGGATCCCAGGTTACAACCTATACAGATATGACAGAGTGAACAGGCAAAAGGGGGGGGGGGGTTGGCCTGTACATTGCAGAGTCACTTGTTTGTACAGAACTGCTAAATGCCTCAAATGATGTAGTGGAAGTTCTAGCAGTAAAGGTCGAGAACCAAAACCTAGTCATTGTGGTAGTCTACAAGCCTCCGGATGCAACATCCCAGCAATTCCAGGAACAGCTGTTAAAAATTGACCACTGTCTGGAAAACCTTCCAGCTCCTGCACCCAACATCTTGCTCCTGGGCGATTTCAACTTAAGGCACCTAAAATGGGGGAATATAGCAAATAATATTGTTGCAGTAATAACACCAGGAGGTAGCTCTGATGAAAACTCACACTCACGCGAGCTTTTAAATCTCTGCACAAAATTCAATTTAAACCAGCAAATAATAGAGCCTACTAGAATGGAGAATACACTAGACCTCATCTTCACTAACAATGATGATCTGATAAGAAATGTCACCATATCAAAAACAATATACTCAGATCACAACATAATTGAGGTTCAGTCATGTATGCGCGGAGCCCCAGACCGACATAATGAGATTAGTCACGAGGGAGCATTCACCAAATTCAACTTCAATAACAAAAACATAAAGTGGGACCAAGTAAACCAAGTCCTAACCGATATAAGCTGGGAAGATATACTAAGCAACACAGACCCCAACTTATGCCTAGAACAGATTAACTCGGTGGCACTCGATGTATGCACAAGGCTTATTCCTCTAAGAAAAAGGAGGAGTAGATGTAAAACAGAAAGAGACAGGCGCTCCCTTTACAGGCGACGGAAAAGAATAACAGAGCGGCTAAAAGAGGTCAATATATCTGAAATGCGTAGGGAGACACTGGTCAGAGAAATAGCAAGCATCGAACTTAAGCTAAAAGAATCCTTTAGGAGTCAGGAATCGCGGGAAGAACTAAAAGCCATAAATGAAATCGAAAGAAACCCAAAGTATTTCTTCTCCTATGCCAAATCAAAATCGAGAACAACTTCCAGTATTGGGCCCCTACTTAAACAAGATGGGTCCTACACAGATGACAGCAAGGAAATGAGTGAGCTACTCAAGTCCCAATATGACTCAGTTTTTAACAAGCCGCTAACCAGACTGAGAGTCGAAGATCAAAATGAATTTTTTATGAGAGAGCCACAAAATTTGATTAACACAAGCCTATCCGATGTTATCCTGACGCCAAATGACTTCGAACAGGCGATAAATGACATGCCCATGCACTCTGCCCCAGGGCCAGACTCATGGAACTCTGTGTTCATCAAGAACTGCAAGAAGCCCCTATCACGAGCTTTCCATCCTATGGAGAGGGAGCATGGACACGGGGGTCGTCCCACAGTTACTAAAAACAACAGACATAGCCCCACTCCACAAAGGGGGCAGTAAAGCAACAGCAAAGAACTACAGACCAATAGCACTAACATCCCATATCATAAAAATCTTTGAAAGGGTCCTAAGAAGCAAGATCACCACCCATCTAGAAACCCATCAGTTACACAACCCAGGGCAACATGGGTTTAGAACAGGTCGCTCCTGTCTGTCTCAACTATTGGATCACTACGACAAGGTCCTAAATGCACTAGAAGACAAAAAGAATGCAGATGTAATATATACAGACTTTGCAAAAGCCTTCGACAAGTGTGACCATGGCGTAATAGCGCACAAAATGCGTGCTAAAGGAATAACAGGAAAAGTCGGTCGATGGATCTATAATTTCCTCACTAACAGAACACAGAGAGTAGTCGTCAACAGAGTAAAGTCCGAGGCAGCTACGGTGAAAAGCTCTGTTCCACAAGGCACAGTACTCGCTCCCATCTTGTTCCTCATCCTCATATCCGACATAGACAAGGATGTCAGCCACAGCACCGTGTCTTCCTTTGCAGATGACACCCGAATCTGCATGACAGTGTCTTCCATTGCAGACACTGCAAAGCTCCAGGCGGACATCAACCAAATCTTTCAGTGGGCTGCAGAAAACAATATGAAGTTCAACGATGAGAAATTTCAATTACTCAGATATGGTAAACATGGGGAAATTAAATCTTCATCAGAGTACAAAACAAATTCTGGCCACAAAATAGAGCGAAACACCAACGTCAAAGACCTGGGAGTGATCATGTCGGAGGATCTCACCTATGAAAGCAAAAGACTTGGCAGACGATGCACCATCCCCCCAATGAAAAGCAGGGGTGTCACTAGCACGTTAAGAGACCATACAATAAGTGTCAGGGGCCCGAGACTGTTCAACTGCCTCCCAGCACACATAAGGGGGATTACCAACAGACCCCTGGCAGTCTTCAAGCTGGCACTGGACAAGCACCTAAAGTCAGTTCCGGATCAGCCAGGCTGTGGCTCGTACGTTGGTTTGCGTGCAGCCAGCAGCAACAGCCTGGTTGATCAGGCTCTGATCCACCAGGAGGCCTGGTCACAGACCGGGCCGCGGGGGCGTTGACCCCCAGAACTTTCTCCAGGTAAACTCCAGGTAAACAGGATATTATGAACACAGTCTAATCAAGAGTCACTGAATGTGACTAAGAAATCACTGGAAAGAAATGTTACTAAGAAATCACTGAAAAAATTGTCTCAACACTCGCAAATGTCTCTATAAAAAAATTTTATCACTGTAGTGGTGTTGGTGAAGAATTGAGGGTAGTGGAGTCTCGTGGGCTGCTGGCGTTCGCTACTACTCTCAACACGTTGGCATCTCAGAGGATTTATGCTTAAATCGACGATAGACGCACACAGGAGGCTTTTTCGTTGGTGCACAGGGACGAAGGAACAATCTTGCATCTTGACCCCCTATGTGGTCCGTAAAATATGGTGCTAAAACCCGAATATTAGGGGAAAAAAAAAGGCAGTGGTAGTGGGATGTTGGTGAGTGAGGCAGTGCAGTGAGACATCGCATGGTGACTGGGCCTATGGGATGAACGGCGTAAGCCACATGACACCCACACTAGGCACGAAAATATTCTAAGCTGGGATGGATTAAAAACGCACAAAATACCACAACACAACAGGGATGGTAAAGCACTCAGAACTGGAACTCATGTGGCTTGCTTGAGTACTGGGTTAGCCACCTGGGTTAGTTGCTGACTTGCTTGGCTTAACCCTTCACAAAGACTGGCTTGAGAACTTGTAACAATGAGGATAGCAGGGGTGGAAAGCTGGCTAGCAGGCAAGGCTGGTACTTAAGACAGGCTGGATGGCGTAGGGCTGGACTCCCCCCCCCCCACAGACTGGCTTGGTGGCTTGGCTTAATTTGCAAACCCGGGTCAACCCCTCGGAAGTAATGCAAATAAGCAAATAAAACACTAAGACACAAAGACTGACGCGGAAGTAGTGCAGAGAGGCTGGTGGACACTAGCTCGGGTAAACATTAAAATGGTATAAAATACCGACAGATTGTTAGGTAAGACACATATGCAACAGTTAGGTATCTTTATTTCGAAACGTTTCGCCTACACAGTAGGCTTCTTCAGTTGAGTACAGAAAAGTTGATAGAAGCAGAAGATACTTGAAGACGATGTAATCAGTCCATCACCCTTAAAGTTTTGAGGTGGTCAGTCCCTCAGTCTGGAGAAGAGCATTGTTCCGTTGTCTGAAACAATATGAAGTTGAAGTGACAGGATGGAGCCTTTATATAGTGCCAGGAGGTGAGACGTAGGTTGCTTTGGGAGGGCAGGTCCCTCTCAAACCCAGCCGTTCTCACTAGTAGAGGTCGAAGTTGATGGTCTGTACTCGACTGAAGAAGCCTACTGTGTAGGCGAAACGTTTCGAAATAAAGATACCTAACTGTTGCATATGTGTCTTACCTAACAACACTAGCTCGGGTAGCTGGCTCTGAGGTCGGCCTGCTGGCGACACAAAATGTTCGTTGTGCTGGTCGAAAGAAATCTCCTTACATCCACATAAATAACAATTTTATGCCCACACCGCTGGCACCATTTGTTGGGAGGGTTCGTGGAGATGTGATGGTTGGAGTTAAATACAAGCCGTTGGGTGTTAATGCTTATATTAGCAGACTGTGATAGGGGAGCCCAAACTGCCTGTCCTGTCACCTGGTAGGTCTACGAGGAACTGAGGGAGAGACATCACACATGCTAGTCACTGAGCCTAGCAAGGGGTCATGTATGTAAAACATATGGATGGTACTATGATACTCAGATATCATATACATATACAGGGGATCAGCAACTATGCTGATCTCCCAAAATCTGGGAGTGGACATGTCAGCAGATGAGTCTATGAAAGACAAGGTGAATCATAGAATTGATGAAGATAAAAAGTGAGTGGTGCGCTAAGGAATCTGTGGAGGGAAAAACGTTATGTATGGAAGCAAAGGGGGGAATGTATAGGAGTATAGTTATACCAATGCTCTTGTATGGGAGTGAAGCATGGGTGGTGAATGTTGCATCAAGGAGAAGGCTGGAGGCAGTGGAGATGTCATGTTTGAGAGCAATGTGTGGTGTGAATATAATGAGCGAATCCATAGTTGGAAATTAGGTGGAGGTGCTGGGTTACTAAAAGTATTATCCATAGCGCTGAAGAGGGGATGCTGAGGTGGTTCGGACATTTAGAGAGGCTGGACAAAACAGAATGACTTATAGAGTGTATAAATCTGTAGTGGAAGGAAGGCAGGGTAGGGGTCGGCCTAGGAAAAATTGGAGAGAGGGGGTAAAGGAGGTTTTGTGTGCGAAGGGCTTGGACTTTCAGAAGGCGTGCGTGAGTATGTTAGATAGGAGCGAAGACGAATGATTTTTATAGCTTGATGTGCTGTTGGAATGTGAGCAAGGTAACATTTATGAAGGGATTCAGTGAATGGAATACCCATACAGAAAACAGGTCCTAATACAGTGTTAACCATTCCCAGGAATGTGAGATGTGAGTGTCTAGTAATCACCTGCATGCAAGGTAACTTTACCTAGTCCTCTCTCTCACTCTGAAATAAGCAAACATCCTCCAGCATAAAACTTGGCCACCCACACACATAAATAATCATGACCTACCGCACCTAAAGCTGGCTTAAAATGACATGCAGGAATGTTGTTACGTACACTGTAAATAAAATTGCACTCTGCGCACGCCACACCAACCATACTAAAATCTTTTCAAAAGGTAATTAACGTAACTCAAGCAGTAGAAGTGATTCACCAGAGAACATGTTATGAAGTTCACAATAACACTCTGATGAACTTATTCTGCAAGAAAGTCTTGCACTTGTTCTTGTTATGACGGAAGTCATACACCAGCAATATGATAACTTATGACATGGTCAACGTCATGTGTAAATTACTCCAGCCAACACTACAAGTGACCCGCACTTGCCAACAGTACAAGTGACCCGCACTTGCCAACAGTACAAGTGACCCGCACTTGCCAACAGTACAAGTGACCAGCACTTGCCAACAGTACAAGTGACCAGCACTTGCCAACAGTACAAGTGACCAGCACTTGCCAACAGTACAGGTGACCAGCACTTGCCAACAGTACAAGTGACCCGCACTTGCCAACAGTACAAGTGACCAGCACTTGCCAACAGTACAGGTGACCAGCACTTGCCAACAGTACAGGTGACCAGCACTTGCCAACAGTACAAGTGACCAGCACTTGCCAACAGTACAGGTGACCAGCACTTGCCAACAGTACAGGTGACCAGCACTTGCTAACAGTACAAGTGACCAGCACTTACCAACAGTACAGGTGACCATCACTTGCCAACAGTACAGGTGACCAGCACTTGCCAACAGTACAAGTGACCCGCACTTGCCAACAGTACAGGTGACCAGCACTTGCCAACAGTACAAGTGACCCGCACTTGCCAACAGTACAAGTGACCAGCACTTGCCAACAGTACAGGTGACCAGCACTTGCCAACAGTACAGGTGACCAGCACTTGCCAACAGTACAGGTGACCAGCACTTGCCAACAGTACAGGTGACCAGCACTTACCAACAGTACAGGTGACCATCACTTGCCAACAGTACAGGTGACCAGCACTTGCCAACAGTACAGGTGACCAGCACTTGCCAACAGTACAGGTGACCAGCACTTGCCAACAGTACAAGTGACCAGCACTTGCCAACAGTACAGGTGACCAGCACTTGCCAACAGTACAAGTGACCAGCACTTGCCAACAGTACAGGTGACCAGCACTTGCCAACAGTACAGGTGACCAGCACTTGCCAACAGTACAGGTGACCAGCACTTGCCAACAGTACAAGTGACCCGCACTTGCCAACAGTACAGGTGACCAGCACTTGCCAACAGTACAGGTGACCAGCACTTGCCAACAGTACAAGTGACCCGCACTTGCCAACAGTACAGGTGACCAGCACTTGCCAACAGTACAGGTGACCAGCACTTGCCAACAGTACAGGTGACCAGCACTTGCCAACAGTACAGGTGACCAGCACTTGCCAACAGTACAAGTGACCCGCACTTGCCAACAGTACAGGTGACCAGCACTTGCCAACAGTACAAGTGACCAGCACTTGCCAACAGTACAGGTGACCAGCACTTGCCAACAGTACAGGTGACCAGCACTTGCCAACAGTACAAGTGACCCGCACTTGCCAACAGTACAGGTGACCAGCACTTGCCAACAGTACAGGTGACCAGCACTTGCCAACAGTACAAGTGACCCGCACTTGCCAACAGTACAGGTGACCAGCACTTGCCAACAGTACAAGTGACCCGCACTTGCCAACAGTACAGGTGACCAGCACTTGCCAACAGTACAGGTGACCATCACTTGCCAACAGTACAGGTGACCAGCACTTGCCAACAGTACAAGTGACCCGCACTTGCCAACAGTACAGGTGACCAGCACTTGCCAACAGTACAGGTGACCAGCACTTGCCAACAGTACAAGTGACCCGCACTTGCCAACAGTACAAGTGACCAGCACTTGCCAACAGTACAGGTGACCAGCACTTGCCAACAGTACAGGTGACCAGCACTTGCCAACAGTACAAGTGACCAGCACTTGCCAACAGTACAGGTGACCAGCACTTGCCAACAGTACAGGTGACCAGCACTTGCTAACAGTACAAGTGACCAGCACTTACCAACAGTACAGGTGACCATCACTTGCCAACAGTACAGGTGACCAGCACTTGCCAACAGTACAAGTGACCCGCACTTGCCAACAGTACAGGTGACCAGCACTTGCCAACAGTACAAGTGACCCGCACTTGCCAACAGTACAAGTGACCAGCACTTGCCAACAGTACAGGTGACCAGCACTTGCCAACAGTACAGGTGACCAGCACTTGCCAACAGTACAGGTGACCAGCACTTGCCAACAGTACAGGTGACCAGCACTTACCAACAGTACAGGTGACCATCACTTGCCAACAGTACAGGTGACCAGCACTTGCCAACAGTACAGGTGACCAGCACTTGCCAACAGTACAGGTGACCAGCACTTGCCAACAGTACAAGTGACCAGCACTTGCCAACAGTACAGGTGACCAGCACTTGCCAACAGTACAAGTGACCAGCACTTGCCAACAGTACAGGTGACCAGCACTTGCCAACAGTACAGGTGACCAGCACTTGCCAACAGTACAGGTGACCAGCACTTGCCAACAGTACAAGTGACCCGCACTTGCCAACAGTACAGGTGACCAGCACTTGCCAACAGTACAGGTGACCAGCACTTGCCAACAGTACAAGTGACCCGCACTTGCCAACAGTACAGGTGACCAGCACTTGCCAACAGTACAGGTGACCAGCACTTGCCAACAGTACAGGTGACCAGCACTTGCCAACAGTACAGGTGACCAGCACTTGCCAACAGTACAAGTGACCCGCACTTGCCAACAGTACAGGTGACCAGCACTTGCCAACAGTACAAGTGACCAGCACTTGCCAACAGTACAGGTGACCAGCACTTGCCAACAGTACAGGTGACCAGCACTTGCCAACAGTACAAGTGACCCGCACTTGCCAACAGTACAGGTGACCAGCACTTGCCAACAGTACAGGTGACCAGCACTTGCCAACAGTACAAGTGACCCGCACTTGCCAACAGTACAGGTGACCAGCACTTGCCAACAGTACAAGTGACCCGCACTTGCCAACAGTACAGGTGACCAGCACTTGCCAACAGTACAGGTGACCATCACTTGCCAACAGTACAGGTGACCAGCACTTGCCAACAGTACAAGTGACCCGCACTTGCCAACAGTACAGGTGACCAGCACTTGCCAACAGTACAGGTGACCAGCACTTGCCAACAGTACAAGTGACCCGCACTTGCCAACAGTACAGGTGACCAGCACTTGCCAACAGTACAGGTGACCAGCACTTGCCAACAGTACAAGTGACCAGCACTTGCCAACAGTACAGGTGACCAGCACTTGCCAACAGTACAGGTGACCAGCACTTGCCAACAGTACAAGTGACCCGCACTTGCCAACAGTACAGGTGACCAGCACTTGCCAACAGTACAGGTGACCAGCACTTGCCAACAGTACAAGTGACCCGCACTTGCCAACAGTACAGGTGACCAGCACTTGCCAACAGTACAGGTGACCAGCACTTGCCAACAGTACAAGTGACCAGCACTTGCCAACAGTACAAGTGACCAGCACTTGCCAACAGTACAAGTGACCCGCACTTGCCAACAGTACAGGTGACCAGCACTTGCCAACAGTACAAGTGACCCGCACTTGCCAACAGTACAAGTGACCCGCACTTGCCAACAGTACAAGTGACCAGCAGTTGCCAACAGTACAAGTGACCAGCACTTGCCAACAGTACAAGTGACCAGCAGTTGCCAACAGTACAAGTGACCAGCACTTGCCAACAGTACAAGTGACCCGCACTTGCCAACAGTACAAGTGACCAGCAGTTGCCAACAGTACAAGTGACCAGCAGTTGCCAACAGTACAAGTGACCAGCACTTGCCAACAGTACAAGTGACCAGCAGTTGCCAACAGTACAAGTGACCAGCACTTGCCAACAGTACAAGTGACCCGCACTTGCCAACAGTACAAGTGACCAGCAGTTGCCAACAGTACAAGTGACCAGCACTTGCCAACAGTACAAGTGACCAGCAGTTGCCAACAGTACAAGTGACCAGCACTTGCCAACAGTACAAGTGACCCGCACTTGCCAACAGTACAAGTGACCAGCAGTTGCCAACAGTACAAGTGACCAGCAGTTGCCAACAGTACAAGTGACCAGCAGTTGCCAACAGTACAAGTGACCAGCAGTTGCCAACAGTACAAGTGACCAGCACTTGCCAACAGTACAAGTGACCAGCACTTGCCAACAGTACAAGTGACCCGCACTTGCCAACAGTACCAGTTATCAGTACTTACGTATTTATTATCTAGGAAAATGTCTACACCTGGAGTATACCTGGAGAGGGTTTCGGTGGTCAACGCCCCCGCGGCTCGGTCTGTGACCAGGCCTCATCTGTCGGTACCAAGCAGAATCTTCCCAGAGAAGTATTCAACACCATTTAATAATATGTCAAACATACAGTAGTAACAAGAAGGAGAACAAAGTAATAAATGAACTACAATATTAAATATTTCTTGCTAGAAGAGATGTACATGGATTCTGGAGAGTTGTCACAATTTAAAGACTGCAGCAACACCTACACTTCGATTAAATTATATGACTGCCATCTAGAAACGGGGTCCTCAGTAATTTGACATGACATTTTTAATGGTCGTGGTTGCGTAGAGATATGACGGGGGGGGGGGAAAACCATTGTAACCCAATAAATGAGAGGTTTTCTAGCTTCAGAGAGAGTCCTTAGTCTACTGTGTCAGCTGCTGGCCAGACAATAACAAGTGTACAGCAGCCAGCAAATTGCACTCCTGCGCAAATATGTTTGATGATGATGATGATGATGATGATGATGATGATGATGATGATGACGATGATGATGATACACATCAGAAGGACACACAAGACTCCTGATTGAAGGACCTGGGAGTGATAATGTCAAAGATCACGACAATGTGTATACCACATCTGCTAGGAAAATGATAGGATGGATAATAAGAACTTTCAAAACTAGAAATGCTTGTTCTCTCTAGGCTGGAATATTGCTGCACACCAACAGAGCCTCTCATGGTAGGTGAAATTGCAGACCTGGAGAATGTACAGAGAACTTTCACGGCACGTAAAAGTACGATAAAGCACCTAAATTATTGGGAACGGTTGAAGTTCCCTGACTTGTATTCCCCGGAAAACAGGCGAGAAAGATACAAGATAATATAAACTTGGAAGATCCTAGATAGATTAGTACCAAATGTGCGCACGAAAATCACTCTCTACGAACGAAAAACTCGACAGGTGATACAACATCCCCCAAATGAAAAGCAGAGGTGCCACTAGCATGTTACGAGACAACACAATAAGTGTCAGGGGCCCAAACCTGTTCAACTGATTCCCATCATACAAAAGGGTGATTACTAATAGACCCCTGGCTGTCTTCAAGACGTAGTAGATGTAGAAGTGGGGTCAGTCTTAGGACAAGATAAGGGAGCACTGCAAGACAACTAAGAGTCTCTACAAAGGGTAGAACCAAATTCGCAGAGGAAAGGGAAAGACTGACTTTATTATATTTTATTTTATTAACACATCGACCGATTCCCACCAAGGCAGGGTGGCCCACCAAGGCAGGGTGGCCCACCAAGGCAGGGTGGCCCACCAAGGCAGGGTGGCCCACCAAGGCAGGGTGGCCCACCAAGGCAGGGTGGCCCACCAAGGCAGGGTGGCCCACCAAGGCAGGGTGGCCCACCAAGGCAGGGTGGCCCACCAAGGCAGGGTGGCCCACCAAGGCAGGGTGGCCCACCAAGGCAGGATGGCCCACCAAGGCAGGGTGGCCCACCAAGGCAGGGTGGCCCACCAAGGCAGGGTGGCCCACCAAGGCAGGGTGGCCCACCAAGGCAGGGTGGCCCACCAAGGCAGGGTGGCCCACCAAGGCAGGGTGGCCCACCAAGGCAGGGTGGCCCACCAAGGCAGGGTGGCCCACCAAGGCAGGGTGGCCCACCAAGGCAGGGTGGCCCGAAAAAGAAAAACTTTCATCATCATTCACTCCATCACTGTCTTGCCACAGGGGTGATTTACACTGCAGTATTAAAACTGCAACATTAACACCCCTCCTTCAGAGTGCAGGCACTGTACTTCCCATCTCCAGGACTCAAGTCCGGCCTGCCGGTTTCCCTGAACCCCTTCATAAATGTTACTTTGCTCACACTCCAACAGCATGTCAATTATTAAAAACCATTTGTCTCCATTCACTCCTTTCAAATATGCTCATGCACGCTTGCTGGAAGTCCAAGCCCCTTGCACACAAAACCTCTTTTTCCCCCTCCCTCCAACCCTTTCTAGGCCGACCCCTATTCCGCCTTCCCTCCACTACAGATTTATACACCCTCGAAGTCATTCTGCTTTGTTCCATTCTCTCTACATGTCCGAACCACCTCACCAACCCCTCCTCAGCCCTCTGGATAATAGCTTTGGTAATCCCGCACCTTCTCCTAATTTCCGAGCTACGAATTCTTTGCATTATATTCACACCACATATTGCCCTCAGACATGACATCTTCGCTGCCTCCAGCCTTCTCCTCGTTGCAACCTTCATCACTCATGCTTCACACCCATACAAGAGTGTTGGTACAACTATACTCTCATACGTTCCCCTCTTTGCCTCCAAGGACAAAGTTCTTTGTCTCCACAGACTCCTAAGTGCACCACTCACGTTTTCCCCTCATCAATTCTGTGATTCATCTCATCTTTCATAGACCCATCTTCTGACATGTCCACTCCTAAATATCTGAATACATTTACCTCTGCCATGCTCTCTCCCTCCGATCTGATATCCAGTCTTTCATCACCTAATCTTTATGTTATCCCCATAACCTTACTCTTTCCTATATTCACTTTTAATTTTCTTCTTTTACATACCCTACTAAATTCATCCACCAACCTCTGCAACTTCTCTTCAGAATCACCCAAAAGCACAGTGTCATCAGCAAAGAGCAACTGTGACAACTCCCACTTTGTGTTTAATTCTTTATCTTTTAACTCCACACCTCTTGCCAAGACCCTCGCATTCACTTCTCTTACAACCCCATCTATAAATATATTAAACAACCACGGTGACATCACACATCCTTGTCTAAGGCCTACTTTTACTGGGAAATAATTTCCCTCTTTCCTACATACTCTAACTTGAGCCTCACTATCCTCGTAAAAACTCTTCACTGCTTTCAGTAACCTACCTCCTACACCATACACCTGCAACATCTGCCACATTGCCCCCCTATCCACTCTGTCAAATGTCTTTTCTAAATCCATAAATGCCACAAAAACCTTTTTACACTTATCTAAATACTGTTCACCTGTATGTTTCACTGTAAACACCTGGTCCACACACCCCCTACCTTTCCTAAAACCTTCTTGTTCATCTGCTATCCTAGTCTCTGTCTTATTCTTAATTATTTCAATAATAACTCTACCATACACTTTACCAGGTATACTCAACAGACTTATTCCCACATAATTTTTGCACTCTCTTGTATCCCCTTTGCCTTTATACAAAGGAACTATGCATGCTCTCTGCCAATCCCTAGGTACCTTACCCTCTTCCATACATTTATTAAATAATAGCACCAACCACTCCATAACTATATCCCCACCTGCTTTTAACATTTCTATCTTTATCCCATCAATCCCGGCTGCCTTACCCCCTTTCATTCTACTCACTGCCTCACGAACTTCCCCCACACTCACAACTGGCTCTTCCTCACTCCTACAAGATGTTATTCCTCCTTGCCCTATACATGAAATCACAGCTTCCCTATCTTCATCAACATTTAACAATTCCTCAAAATATTCCCTCCATCTTCCCAATACCTCTAATTCTCCATTTAATAACTCTCCTCTCCTATTTTTAACTGACAAATTCCATTTGTTCCCTAGGCTTTCTTAACTTATTAATCTCACTCCAAAACTTTTTCTTATTTTCAACAAAATTTGTTGATAACATCTCATCCACTTTCTCATTTTCTCTCTTTTTACATTGCTTCACCACTCTCTTAACCTCTCTTTTTCTCTCCATATACTCTTCATATACTCATATTAGGCAGAGGAAAGAAAAACAAGGAAAGATAAAGGGAAAAAAAGGAAAGGATAATGGGTAGGGAAAGGAGGAGAAGAAAGGATCAGGTTAAGTCACGGTTGTTCTGAAATTTGGAGCATTTGACAATGTAATGGGAAAGGAAGGCATCTACAGAGACAAAGCCACGACTGAGATTCATATTAGGAAGGCTATATATAAGATAGGATTCAACATGACGGCGACTGTGAAAGTTAGAAGTCAGGTAGACAATTTAGCAGAAGACCAGTCAATAAGATGACTGTGATCTCTAAAACGACTAAAAAAAAAACATTATTGGTGTTGGCAAGTCTAACACTTCTTTTGTGTTCTTTAAGTTTGTCAGTTTCTTCAGAGTGTTGGAGATACAAGAGGAACAAGAAAGAGTAGACTTGAGGGGCATCTATAGTGGGAAGAGAAGTACGAACTAGATTACTGCAAAAGTTTTTAGTTTGGCGAAAAGTATGTTTAATGTGAGTCCTAAGACTGACTCCCGCTTCTATTTCTACTATGTCTTTCCTCTACTATGTCTTTTCCTCTACTATTGCTTCTACTTTTCTTATTGCCTCCTTCACCCTTAACTTCCCTTTTTCTCCTGTGCCACTAAATTACTCTAACTACTTTCTAATACTATTATTTCTTCTACTACTACTTCCACCACCTACCTTACCACTAATACTACCTCTTCTCCATCTCTTGTTCCCGTCCTTTTCCCCTCTCTTCTACATGTACTGGCTACCTCACTCTTTTTCTGTTAGTGTGACTTTGTAAATGGTCCAAGTAGGACGGAAACGTGGTCGTAAGTTCCTCTCTCATATGTGCGGGTTATTTGTGTATCGTTAGTCACGGTATTGTGACTTTTTTGTTCTTTTAGCATAAGAAAGTGTACATCTTCAAGTTACCCTACCACATCTTCCACTGTCACCAGTATGAAAGTAGACTGAAGATCCCTGCTGGGTAGGCGAAATATTCAACAATAAATTACCCAAGTGTTGTCACCGTGTCTTATTCATTTTGCACTTTGCTGTACGTTATGAATAATTATTATACGCCTTCTATACGCCTTCCCTGCATTATAGGTATTTATTGCACGTCTTCTTTACGTTATGGGTATTTATTGCGAGTCTATATATTATGGGTATTTATTGCACGTCTATATAGTATGGGTGTTTTTTGCACGTCTAAATATTATGGGTATTTATTGCGCATCTCCTTAACAATAATGGCATTAATTGCACCCATAATTTATATTATGGGTATTGTATAAATTGAATAACGATCACTAGAACGGAATTTGCCGCCTCCCTTGTGAGAATTTATTTCTATCTGCAGATTTAAAATCAATTCCTCCAGTGTTTCATGTGTATAGTACGAGATGAATGTGTTACCAGGGCTCCAGGGAGAACCATCTGAGGAATTTAAGGCGTTCCCAGTAACACAGATGTTAGAAATGATGTGAGTATCAAGACTTAAGCTGTATTCTCTAAGACTTTACTTTCACTAGCAGTAACCAGAGCAGTTCATGCAGAGCAATATGTCAGGGGATCATGTGAAGCATAGTAAGATACAAGCATTTCTCAGTAAATTGTTTGAATTTGCTTGCAACAGTTATACATTTTCTTGAAGCGGTCGATGTTTATTTGCTTGCAACAGTTGATTTATATATTTGCTTGCAAAGCTTCGTGTTTATTTGCTTGCAACAGATGTATATTTGTAGAGGCTACAATGTATATTCATCAGAATGTATGCTTCTTAATGTTATTATATATAAAGGTCACAGTAACCTGATTCAGAGGGAAGAAATTCAAGTTAATTTTCTTGAGGTAGTGGGAAGAATGAAAGGGGGTAAGGCAGCAGGGGTTGGTGGGATAGAAATGTTAAAAGCAGGAGGGGATATAGTTTTGGAGGGGTTGTTGCTTTTATTTAATAAATGTATGGAAGACGGTAAGGTACCTAGGGACTGACAAAGAGCATGCATAGTTCCCCTGCATAAAGGCAGAGGGGATAAAAGAGAGTGCAAAAGTTATAGGGGAATAAGTCTGTTGAGTATACCTGGTAAAGTGTATGGTAGAGTTATTATTGAAAGAATTAAGAGTAAGACGAAGAGTAGGACAGTAGATGAACAAGGAGGCTTTAAGAAAGGTAAGGAGTGTGTAGACTAAGTGTTTCCAGTGAATCATATAGGTGAACAGTATTTAGATAAGGGTAAAGAGATTTCTGTGGCATTTATGGATTTGGAAAAGGCGTTTGACAGGGTGGATAGGGTGGCAATGTGGCAGATGTTGCAAATTTATGGAATAGGAGGTAGGTTACTGAAAGCAATGAAGAGTTCTTACGAGGATAGTGGGGCTCAGGATAGAGTATGTAGGAGAGATGGAGATTATTTCCCAGTAAAAGTAGACTTTAGACAAGGATGTGTGATGTCACCATGGTTGTACAATATATTTATAGATGGGATTATAAAAGAAGTGAATGCTCAGGTGTTGGCAAGAGGTGTGGGATTAAAAGATAAAGAATCTAACACAAAGTGAAAGTTGTTACAGTCGCTCTTTGCTGATGACACTGTGCTTTTGAGAGATTCGAAAGAGAAGTTGCAGAGGTTGGTGGATGAGTTTGGTAGAGTATGTAAAAGAAGAAAAGTAAAAGTGAATATAGGAAAGAGTAAGGTGATGAGGATAACAAAAAATACAGGTATCAAAGACTGGATATCAGATTGGAGGGAGAGAGTATGGAGGAGGTGAAAGTATTCAGATATTTAGGAGTGGATGTGTCAGATGGGTCTATGAAAGATGAGGTTAATCATAGAACTGATGAAGGGAAAAAGGTGAGTGGTGCACTTAGGAGTTTGTGGAGACGAAGAACTTTGTCCATTGAAGAAAAGAGGAAAATGTATGAGAGTATAGTTTTACCAACGCTCTTATATGGGTGTGAAGCATGGGTGATGAATGTTGCAGCGAGGAGAAGGCTGGAGGCAGTGGAGATGTCATGTCTGAGGGCAATGTGTGGTGTGAATATAATGCAGAGAATTCGTAGTTTGGAAGTTAGGAGGAGGTGCGGGATTACCAAAACTGTTGTCCAGAGGGCTGAGGAAGGGTTGTTGAGGTGGTTCGGACATGTAGAGACGAGGGAACAAAATAAAATGACTTCTGTAGTGGAGGGAAGGCAGGGTAGAGGTCGGCCTAGGAAAGGTTGGAAGGAGAGGGGTAAAGGAGGTTTTGTGTGCGAGGGGCTTGGACTTCCTGCATGCGTGAGCATGTTAGTTTAGGACTTGATGTGCTGTTGGAGTGTGAGCAAAGTAACATTTATGAAGGGATTCAGGGAAATCGGCAAGCCGGACTTGAGTCCTGGAGATGGGAAGTGCAGTGTTACAGTTTTATAACTGTAGTGTAAGCAAGCCTTTGGCAAGAGAGCGATGGAGTGAACGATAATGAAAGTTATTATTTTTCGGCCCACCTTGATGGCAGACGGCTGATGTGTTAATATAAATAAAAAATATATAGTCCAGCAACCATATTAGTTATTTATTTTTTTTTTTGAGGGGGGGGGGGATTTAGTATGGTAGTGATCGCTGATAGTTCAGTGAAGGTCGTCACTACGGCAGTAGTGAAGGTCGTCACTACGGCAGTAGTGAAGGTCGTCACCACCACCATTAAGGATAAACATAGTCTTCTAAGAACTCAAATTAAATTGTAATTAACGACTGTCAATGAATGAACAGACAGATGGACGGAAGGCTCGAACCATGGTCTCGAGACTGACAGGGGCCACGGTCCCGAGACTGACAGGGGCCACGGTCCCGAGACTGACAGGGGTCACGGTCCCGAGACTGACAGGGGCCACGGTCCCGAGACTGACAGGGGTCACGGTCCCGAGACTGACAGGGGTCACGGTCCCGAGACTGACAGGGGCCACGGTCTCGAGACTGACAGGGGCCACGGTCCCGAGACTGACAGGGGCCACGGTCCCGAGACTGACAGGGGCCACGGTCCCGAGACTGACAGGGGTCACGGTCCCGAGACTGACAGGGGCCACGGTCCCGAGACTGACAGGGGCCACGGTCCCGAGACTGACAGAGGCCACGGTCCCGAGACTGACAGGGGTCACGGTCCCGAGACTGACAGGGGCCACGGTCCCGAGACTGACAGGGGCCACGGTCCCGAGACTGACAGGGGCCACGGTCCCGAGACTGACAGGGGCCACGGTCCCGAGACTGACAGGGGTCACGGTCCCGAGACTGACAGGGGCCACGGTCCCGAGACTGACAGGGGCCACGGTCCCGAGACTGACAGGGGCCACGGTCCCGAGACTGACAGGGGCCACGGTCCCGAGACTGACAGGGGCCACGGTCCCGAGACTGACAGGGGCCACGGTCTCGAGACTGACAGGGGCCACGGTCCCGAGACTGACAGGGGCCACGGTCACGAGACTGACAGGGGTCACGGTCCCGAGACTGACAGGGGCCACGGTCCCGAGACTGACAGGGGCCACGGTCCCGAGACTGACAGGGGCCACGGTCCCGAGACTGACAGGGGCCACGGTCCCGAGACTGACAGGGGCCACGGTCCCGAGACTGACAGGGGCCACGGTCCCGAGACTGACAGGGGCCACGGTCCCGAGACTGACAGGGGCCACGGTCCCGAGACTGACAGGGGACACGGTCCCGAGACTGACAGGGGCCACGGTCCAGAGACTGACAGAGGCCACGGTCCCGAGACTGACAGGGGTCACGGTCCAAAAACTGACAGGGGCCACGGTCCCGAAACTGACAGGGGCCACGGTCCAGAGACTGACAGGGGTCACGGTCCCGAGACTGACAGGGGCCACGGTCCCGAGACTGACAGGGGCCACGGTCCCGAGACTGACAGGGGCCACGGTCCCGAGACTGACAGGGGCCACGGTCCCGAGACTGACAGGGGCCACGGTCCCGAGAGTGACAGGGGTCACGGTCCCGAGACTGACAGGGGCCACGGTCCCGAGAGTGACAGGGGCCACGGTCCCGAGACTGACAGGGGCCACGGTCCCGAGACTGACAGGGGCCACGGTCCCGAGAGTGACAGGGGTCACGGTCCCGAGACTGACAGGGGCCACGGTCCCGAGACTGACAGGGGCCACGGTCCCGAGACTGACAGGGGCCACGGTCCCGAGACTGACAGGGGCCACGGTCCCGAGACTGACAGGGGCCACGGTCCCGAGACTGACAGGGGCCACGGTCCCGAGACTGACAGGGGTCACGGTCCCGAGACTGACAGGGGTCACGGTCCCGAAACTGACAGGGGCCACGGTCCCGAGACTGACAGGGGCCACGGTCCCGAGACTGACAGGGGTCACGGTCTCGAGACTAACAGGGGTCACGGTCCCGAGACTAACAGGGGTCACAGTCCCGAGACTGACAGGGGTCACGGTCCCGAGACTGACAGGGGCCACGATCCCGAGACTAACAGGGGTCACGGTCCCGAGACTGACAGGGGTCACGGTCCCGAGACTCATAGGGGCCACAGTCCCGAGACAGACAGGGGTCACGGTCCCGAGACTGACAGGGGTCACAGTCCCGAGAATGACAGGGGCCACGGTCCCGAGACTGACAGGGGTCAGAGTCCCGAGACTGACAGGGGCCACAGTCTCGAGACTGACAGGGGTCACGGTCCCGAGACTGACAGGGGCCACGATCCCGAGACTAACAGGGGTCACGGTCCCGAGACTGACAGGGGTCACGGTCCCGAGACTCATAGGGGCCACAGTCCCGAGACAGACAGGGGTCACGGTCCCGAGACTGATAGGGGTCACAGTCCCGAGACTGACAGGGGCCACGGTCCCGAGACTGACAGGGGTCAGAGTCCCGAGACTGACAGGGGCCACAGTCTCGAGACTGACAGGGGCCACGGTCCCGAGACTGACAAGGGTTACACTCCCGAGACTGACAGGAGCCACTATCATGAGACTGACAGGGGCCACAGCCCAGAGACTGACAGGGGCTACAGTCTCGAGATTGACAGGGGTCACAGCCCCGAGACTGACAGGGGCCACAGTCTCGAGATTGACAGGGGCCACAGTCACGAGACTGACAGGGGTCGCGGTCCTGAGACTGACGGGTTACGCTCAGGAGACTGACAGGGGTCACGCTCCGGAGGCTGGCTGACAGCGATCACGCTCCGAAGACTGACAGGGGTCACGCTCCGGAGACTGACAGGGGTCACGCTTCGGAGACTGACAGGAGCCACGCTCCGGAGACTGACAGGGGTCACGCTCCGGAGGCTGGCTGACAGCGATCACGCTCCGAAGACTGACAGGGGTCAGGCTCCGGAGACTGACAGGGGTCACGCTCCGGAGACTGACAGGGGCCACGCTCCGGAGACTGACAGGGGTCACGCTCCGGAGACTGACAGGGGTCACGCTCCGGAGACTGACAGGGGTCACGCTCCGGAGACTGACAGAGGTCACGCTCCGGAGACTGACAGGGGTCACGCTCCGGAGACTGACAGGGGTCACGCTCCGGAGACTGACAGGGGTCACGCTCTGGAGACTGACAGGGGTCACGCTCTGGAGACTGACAAGGGTCACGCTCCGGAGACTGACAGGGGTCACGCTCCGGAGGCAGACAGGGGTCATGCTCCGGAGACTGACAGGGGTCACGCTCCGGAGACTGACAGGGGTTACGCTCCGGAGACTGACAGGGGTCACGCTCTGGAGACTGACAGGGGTCACGCTCCGGAGACTGACAGGGGTCACGCTCCGGAGACTGACAGGGGTTACGCTCCGGAGACTGACAGGGGTCACGCTCTGGAGACTGACAGGGGTCACGCTCTGGAGACTGACAAGGGTCACGCTCCGGAGACTGACAGGGGTCACGCTCCGGAGACTGACAGGGGCTACGCTCCGGAGACTGACAGGGGTCACGCTCCGAAGACTGACAGGGGCTACGCTCCGGAGACTGACAGGGGCTACGCTCCTGAGACTGACAGGGGCTACGCTCCGGAGACTGACAGGGGCTACGCTCCGGAGACTGGCAGGGGTCACGCTCCGGAGACTGATTGGGGTCACGCTCCGAAGACTGACAGGGGCTACGCTTCGGAGACTGACAGGGGCTACTCTCCGGAGACTGACAGGGGCTACGCTCCGGAGACTGGCAGGGGTCACGCTCCGGAGACTGACAGCGGCTACGCTCCGGAGACTGACAGGGGCTACGCTCCGGAAACTGACAGGGGTCACGTTCCAGAGACTGACAGGGGCTACGCTCCGGAGACTGACAGGGGCTACGCTCCGGAGACTGACAGGGGCTATACTCCGGAGACTGGCAAGGGTCACGCTCCTGTGACTGACAGGGGCTACGCTCCGGAGACTGACAAGGGCTACGCTCCGGAGACTGACAGGGGCTACGCTCCGGAGACTGACAGGGGCCACGATCCGGAGACTCACAGGGGCTACGCTCCAGAGACTGACAGGGGCTACGCTCCGGAGACTGACAGGAGTCACGCTCCGGAGACTGACAGGGGTCACGCTCCGGAGACTGACAGGGGTCACGCTCCGGAGACTGACAGGGATCACGCTCCGGAGACTGACAGGGGCTACGCTCCAGAGACTGACAGGGGTCACGCTCCGGAGACTGACAGGATCTACGCTCCGGAGACTGACATGGGCTACGCTCCGGAGACTGACAGGGGTCACGCTCCGGAGACTGACAGGGATCACGCTCCGGAGACTGACAGGGGTCGCGCTTCGGAAACTGACAGAGATCACGCTCCGGAGACTGACAGGGATCACGCTCCGGAGACTGACAGGGGTCACGCTCCGGAGACTGACAGGGATCACGCTCCGGAGACTGACAGGGTCACGCTCCGGAGACTGACAGGGGCTACGCTCCGGAGACTGACAGGGGCTACGCTCCGGAGACTGACAGGGGTCACGCTTCGGAGACTGACAGGGGCTACGCTCCGGAGACTGACAGGGGCTACGCTCCGGAGACTGACAGGGGCTATACTCCGGAGACTGACAGGGGTCACGCTCCTGAGACTGGCAGGGGCTTCGCTCTGGAGACTGACAAGTGCTACGCTCCGGAGACTGACAGGGGCTACGCTCCGGAGACTGACAGGGGTCACGATCCGGAGACTGACAGGGGCTACGCTCCGGAGACTGACAGGGGCTACGCTCCGGAGAATGACAGGGGTCACGCTCCGGAGACTGACAGGGGTCACGCTCCGGAGACTGACAGGGGTCACGCTCCGGAGACTGACAGGGATCACGCTCGGGAGACTGACGGGCTATGCTCCAGAGTCTGACAGGGGTCACGCTCCGGAGACTGACAGGATCTACGCTCCGGAGACTGACAGGGGCTACGCTCCGGAGACCGACAAGGGCTACGCTCCGGAGACTGACAGGGGTCACGCTCCGGAGACTGACAGGGGCTACGCTCCGGAGACTGACAGGGGCTATGCTCCATAGACTGACAGGGGCTACGCTCCGGAGACTGACAGGGGTCACGCTCCTGAGACTGACACTGGTCACGCTCCGGAGACTGACAGGGATCACGCTCCGGAGACTGACAGGAGTCACGCTCCGGAGACTGACAGGGATCATGCTCCGGAGACTGACAGGGGTCGCGCTTCGGAAACTGACAGGGATCACGCTCCGGAGACTGACAGGGTCACGTTCTGGAGACTGACAGGGGCTACGCTCCGGAGACTGACCGGGGTCACGCTCCGGAAACTGACAGGTGTCACGCTCCGGAGACTGACAGGGGCTACGCTCCGGAGACTGACCGGGGTTACGCTCCGGAGACTGACAGGGGCCACGCTCCGGAGACTGACAGGGGCTACGCTCCGGAGACTGACAGGGGCTATGCTCCATAGACTGACAGGGGCTACGCTCCGGAGACTGACAGGGGTCACGCTCCTGAGACTGACACTGGTCACGCTCCGGAGACTGACAGGGATCACGCTCCGGAGACTGACAGGAGTCACGCTCCGGAGACTGACAGGGATCATGCTCCGGAGACTGACAGGGGTCGCGCTTCGGAAACTGACAGGGATCACGCTCCGGAGACTGACAGGGTCACGTTCTGGAGACTGACAGGGGCTACGCTCCGGAGACTGACCGGGGTCACGCTCCGGAAACTGACAGGTGTCACGCTCCGGAGACTGACAGGGGCTACGCTCCGGAGACTGACCGGGGTTACGCTCCGGAGACTGACAGGGGCCACGCTCCGGAGACTGACAGGGGCTACGCTCCGGAGACTGACCGGGGTCACGCTCCGGAAACTGACAGGTGTCACGCTCCGGAGACTGACCGGGGTCACGCTCCGGAGACTGACAGTGGTCACGCTCCGGAGACTGGCAGGGGTCAAGCTTCCCGTCTACCTTCATGGAAAGTTTTCTCTGATTGCTGGAAATTTACGAGCAAGATTTTCTTCTTAATTTAAACTTGTGTTACGAATAAGATACATCAGTAACACTTGCGTGTCTTAATGCCGAAACACTTCTCCTGCACATTAGACTTCCTCAGTCGAAAACAGGAAGCAGTAGATTTCTGGAAGTAGTAAAAGAATTGATGTAATCAGTCCATCACCCACAGTAGGAGGGGGTCAGTCCCTCACCCTCAGTGGGATGGGGTCAGTCCCTCACCCTCAGTGGGATGTGGTCAGTCCCTCACCCTCAGTGGGAGGGGGTCAGTCTCTCACCCTAGGTGGGAGGAGATCAATCCCTAACGCTCGGAAGCAGGGGGTCAGTCCCCTCAACATTATGATACATAAGTATCACATTTATACCAAGAAAACTCTCGAGTTTACCGTGAATATAAATCCAGACTACATATACCATGATATAAACTGTAACATGATCTTGCAAGCTGATTATTAACTTAAATTTTTCAAAACAAATAGTTAACTATCAAATGAAATTTAAGATACAAGTTAGAAATATATATAAAACTAGTCGAAATATGAATGGAAATATTCATGCAAAATTATTGGTAGACTTACCGACAATATATTCGGTAAAAGGACACAAGTACAATTAACGTGACATTTTTTTATGGTAACTTTTGACCCTTCAGGAGTTTTGTCATGTTGTAACAAACAATATTTAGACATTTGGAGCTATTTATAGAGTATCTCACTCAAATTTTTACTTATTTAGTGAAAAACTAAGAAATGTGATAACCGACGCACAGATGAACAAACACCATCTGACACTCACAGGGAACTTCAACATGAACCTCCTCCATGACCATGACCCTCAAGTAACTGAAGTCACAGACACTATGGATCTCAGAGAATCTCAGAGACTAACGCCTCAT
The DNA here is from genome assembly GCF_038502225.1 of Cherax quadricarinatus. Classification (NCBI taxonomy): domain Eukaryota; kingdom Metazoa; phylum Arthropoda; class Malacostraca; order Decapoda; family Parastacidae; genus Cherax; species Cherax quadricarinatus. The sequence goes on from NC_091295.1 coordinate 6,070,225, forward strand.
TACTAGACCACATCTAGACAAACACTATATCCCATTAAAATCAGGCATAGTCACAGATAACACCACTGACCACTATCCCACCTTTCACATAACCAACTTATGTAAATTACCTCAGGACACAACTCAGATCACCTTCCGATTGCACGACGATTCATCATTTAATAACTTTGTTACACCAATAAGTAACATCGACTGGCAAAATGAGCTAGCAGTCAATCTTGATATAGATGAATGTGTTAACATTTTCTTTACAAAAAACCCAAGACCTCTGTAACATGCATTACAGATTAAAAACTAAGGAGATCACAGCGCAGAGACTTAACAGCCCTGGCTTACAAACAGCATCCTCTATGGGTCTAATACCTAGTGATCTGGCTAAACGTTACTCGTCAATACTAACCAACCTAATAAGGAAGTAAAAAAATAATGTATTATGAAAACAGATTACATAATATAGAAGGTAATATGAAAAAGACCTGGAAAACCTTATCCGAAATTATAGGATCTAAAAAGATGGCAGAAAACAGAATGATCAACCTAACGAAACCAGAAGAACCTCTCCACCAACCAACTGATACTGCCAGCAAACTTAATGTCTCCTTCTCGACCATAGGAAAAAAAGCTAGCAAGCAGAATCCCAGAGTCAAACATTCAACCAAAAGACTAACTCACTAGCAACTATCCAAATACTCTATTTTTAGCACCAACTAGCTCTACTGAAATCTCGCTCATCACCAATACAGTAAAGAACAAAACTTACCACCACTCGTGTATATGAAAAGCTTCCCGTGAATTGTCGCCAATTATTGCAACTTTCTTTAACAAATCCACTGACTCTTCCACCTTCCCATCCATACTCAAGCCAGCAAGGGTCACCCCGATCCTCAGAGGAGGTGATCCAACTGAACTGAACAACTATAGGCCTATATCGAACTTGCCCCTTCTATCTAAAATCTTTGAAAAATTAATTCACAAACAAGTCTACTGATAAAAGTACTAGTGACGCAATTATACATATCCTAGAACTAATACATAAGGCACTCAGAGATAAAGAACTCACCCTGGGAATTTTCATAGAGCGTTTGACACAGTTGACTACGACCTATTGCACCAAAAGTTAGCACATTACGGGATTAGAGGACATTTTTTCAATTACCTAAAATCTTATCTTAGCAATAGAAACCAGAATGTATACATAAATGGAGCTAATTCCACTACTCAACCTGTTCTTGTTCAGGTCCCACTTTTCTTTCTCATTTACATCAATGATCTACCAAATGCATCTAAACTCCTTAAACCCATATTATTTGCAGATGACACAACTTAAGTCTTCTCTCGCCCAAATCCAACCACACTAACAGACACTGTAAATGCCGAATTACTAAAAATATCTCCTTGGATGATATTACAACCCAGGATTCCAAATGGCCTGTTATCCTGGGTGTAAAGGGAGCAAAATAAACACAGCAGAGAAGTTTTGACTTATATTATCCTTCACCAATTTAGAACAGAAGTATGTACACTATATACACTATGTACAGTGATAGGTATTAGTGCACTCCACGGTAAGCAAGGCAGAATAGAAGCCACTAGAGAGCAAACCGTGCTTCAACCAGCTCTAGAATGGGAATGACAAGGGCAGACAGGAGAGTGGTACCCACATAACCTCTGCGATTGCCAAAACCATCTTCTTATTGACTGGAACCTGGTTACTGGTTGAACGACGGGGCCCCATCGTCAACCCTCAGTCACCTGGTTCGCTGGTTGGGGGAGATAGCCTGTGAATGAGGGTGTGTACATGCGCCGAATAAAGGTTACGTACTCTTTGCATGCCACAGATGACTACCAACAAACTTTCAATATAACAAAACCTACTTCATGCTATTTAGAAACAGCTTCAAATGTACGGCTAAACATAATGATTAATAGTTCACCCATTTGTAGACTCACAGAGTGACCTCAAATTCCAGACACACAGCAAATATCCCAGAAGGTCTCTAAAACAGTAGGCATTCCTTCAAAGATACGGTACTATGTACCCCAGTCAGCTCTTCCTATTCTGTACCACTCTCTCATTTAACTTTACCTCACCTATATTTGTGCATGGGGCTCAACCACGGCAAATCACCTCAAAAGTGGTGGCTGAGCGGTGGCAGACAGCCTATGCTGTCTGCCACCTGAGTTCATATTTCGTGCCATGGTCGTGCTGCCACCTATAGGCCCATACCCAGTTCAGAAACACCACGTTTACACCGCTCTCTCTTAGCATCCAGGTATCGTAGAGTCAACGAAGCCTACTCTTCTCTCCCTTGCTGGCATGGCCCCTTGGGGCCATGGGCACTAACACACTGATATTGCAAATATAGAAAGAAGCCTCCGAAGCCTTATTATTGCTCCCCTGCTGCAACGAACGATGTAATTATCCTCAGAAAACATTGGTGGAAGTGGTGGTCGCAGCGGTTGTGTTGCCCGAGAAGGGAAGGAAAGGAAATAAAGTTGTCTTCACTTCATCACCCCATACAAGAAACATCTGCAAAATCTCAGCATCCAGACACAGGTTTCAGCAGTATCTAGCCGAAATTTGCCATATTTCTTCGAGAAATATGAGTGGCGACCCTGCAACTCCACCCCACAGCATCCCATGCTGTATCAAGTCAAGTGTTCAGCATCACCTGTATGGTTATGTTGTTGTTAAGCTTAGCACAGCTATTTCAGCAAATCAGAGATGAGTTTGTGGTGATTTCTGTGCCCAGTGTGGCAGAAACTGCACTATCTTCCAAGTGTATGTGGGTGAGGAAGGTAGCCACGCGGTCATGGCTCCACCATACCCCACTCACCCACGCTCGCCCATTGTACACCATCACACTACTCTCCACTAGGTACTCACTCCCTCTCTGCTGTTTCTGTGAATTCAGTGTGAATTCTTTGTCAGAGCTGTGTATCCGAGTGCCAGAGGTCACTCAAAGCCACGTGAATCAGAAAGCCAGTGTTATGTGCACACACCAGGTGCACACTCCACCAGTGTTATGTGCGCACACCAGGTGCACACTCCACCAGTGTTATGTGCACAAACCAGGTGCACACTCCACCAGTGTTATGTGCACACACCAGGTGCACACTCCACCAGTGTTATGTGAACACACACCAGGTGCACACTCCACCAGTGTCATGTGCACACACCAGGTGCACACTCCACCAATGTTATGTTCACACACCAGGTGCACACTCCACCAGTGTCATGTGTACACACCAGATGCACACTCCACCAGTGTTATGTGCACACACCAGGTGCACACTTCACCAGTGCTATGTGCACACACCAGGTGCACACTCCACTAGTGTTATGTGCACACACCAGGTGCACACTCCACCAGTGTTATGTGCACAAACCAGGTGCACACTCCACCAGTTTCCTGTGCACACACCAGGTGCACACTCAACCAGTGTTATGTGCACACACCAGGTGCACACTCCACTAGTGTTATGTGCACACACCAGGTGCACACTCCACTAGTGTTATGTGCACGCACCAGATGCACACTCCACCAGTGTCATGTGCAAACACCAGGTGCACACTCCACCAGTGTTATGTGCACACACCAGGTGCACACACCACTAGTGTTATGTGCACACACCAGGTGCACACTCCACCAGTGTTATGTGACCACACACCAGGTGCACACTCCACCAATGTCATGTGCACACTCCAACAGTGTTATGTGCACACACCAGGTGCACACTCCTCCAGTGTCCTGTGCACACACCAGGTGCACACTCAACCAGTGTTATGTGCACACACCAGGTGCACACTCCACTAGTGTTATGTGCACACACCAGGTGCACGCTCCACCAGTGTCATGTGCACACACCAGATGCACACTCCACCAGTGTCATGTGCAAACACCAGATGCACACTCCACCAGTGTTATGTGCACACACCAGGTGCACACTCCACTAGTGTTATGTGCACACACCAGGTGCACACTCCACCAGTGTCATGTGCACACACCAGGTGCACACTCCACTAGTGTTATGTGCACACACCAGGTGCACACTCCACTAGTGTTATGTGCACGCACCAGATGCACACTCCACCAGTGTCATGTGCAAACACCAGGTGCACACTCCACCAGTGTTATGTGCACACACCAGGTGCACACTCCACCAGTGTTATGTGCACACACCAGGTGCACACTCCACCAGTGTTATGTGCACACACCAGGTGCACACTCCACCAGTGTCATGTGCACACACCACCAGTGTTATGTGCACACACCAGGTGCACAATCCACCAGTGTTATGTGCACACACCAGGTGCACACTCAACCAGTGTTATGTGCACACACCAGGTGCACACTCCACTAGTGTTATGTGCACACACCAGGTGCACGCTCCACCAGTGTCATGTGCACACACCAGATGCACACTCCACCAGTGTCATGTGCAAACACCAGATGCACACTCCACCAGTGTTATGTGTACACACCAGGTGCACATTCCACCAGTGTTATGTGCACACACCAGGTGCACACTCCACCAGTGTCATGTGCACACTCCACCAGTGTTATGTGCACACACCAGATGCACACTCCACCAGTGTCATGTGCACACACCAGATGCACACTCCACCAGTGTTATGTGCACACACCAGGTGCACATTCCACCAGTGTTATGTGCACACACCAGGTGCACACTCCACCAGTGTTATGTGCACACACCAGATGCACACTCCACCAGTGTTATGTGCACACACCAGGTGCACATTCCACCAGTGTTATGTGCACACACCAGGTGCACATTCCACCAGTGTTATGTGCACACACCAGGTGCACACTCCACCAGTGTTATGTGCACACACCAGGTGCACATTCCACCAGTGTTATGTGCACACACCAGATGCACACTCCACCAGTGTTATGTGCACACACCAGGTGCACATTCCAGCAGTGTTATGTGCACACACCAGATGCACACTCCACCAGTGTTATGTGCACACACCAGGTGCACATTCCACCAGTGTTATGTGCACACACCAGATGCACACTCCACCAGTGTTATGTGCACACACCAGGTGCACATTCCACCAGTTTTATGTGCACACACCAGATGCACACTCCACCAGTGTTATGTGCACACACCAGGTGCACATTCCACCAGTGTTATGTGCACACACCAGGTGCACATTCCACCAGTGTTATGTGCACACACCAGGTGCACATTCCACCAGTGTTATGTGCACACACCAGGTGAAAGTTAAGACACTTGTGCAACATCTGGTTATCTATATTGTAGACGTTTCGCCATCCAGTGACTTTATCAATACAAATTCTTGGACATAATTAGAAAACAGGTATTGTATACCTGTCTTGCACAACTTGTCAGGCACTGCAACATCATGGTATCTTGATTCAGAGGACATCTACAAGACCTTCTTCACGACTTCTACAACTAGCCCATTTAATTTGGGAAGGACCTACTTCCACTGGGGAATCCCGCCTACCAGTGACTATGCCCTCGTCTGCTACACGTCTCTCTTCACTGGCGCCTATATAAGCGCCAGTCTCCTTACCTGTGCTTCAGAATCTCTACAACCACGGTGTTGTAAACACCACCTCCAAGGCTGAGGGACTGATTACCTCATCTTTTGTATATAGTTCTTCTGTTTTCTAATTATGTCCAAGAATTTGTATTGATAAAGCCACTGGATGGCGAAACGTCTACAATAAAGATATCCAGATGTTGCACAAGTGTCTTAACTCTCATCTTGTCGGTATTGTATACCTGTCTTGCACACACACCAGGTGCACACTCCACTAGTGTTATGTGCACTCACCAGGTGCACACTCCACTAGTATTATGTGGACACACCAGGCGCACACTCCACTAGTGTTATGTGCACACACCAGGTGCACACTCCACTAGTGTTATGTGCACACACCAGGTGCACACTCCACCAGTGTTATGTTCACGCACCAGGTGCACACTCCACTAGTGTTATGTGCACACTCCAGATGCACACTCCACATAGTGATGCGAGCACACACCAGGAGCACACTCGATTAGTGTTGCGTGCATGCACATACCCCAGGTGCACACTCCACTCAGTATTGTGTGCACACTCCAGTAAGTGATGTTTACATACAATAAGTGCACAAACCACTAAAGCTGTGTACACACAACAGGTGCGCACTCAACTACTACTGTGTGCACACACCAGGTGCACATTCCTCTTGTGTGCACACACCACGTGAACACAACTTAGTGTTGTGTGCACACACACCAGGTGCGGACTCCACTTATTATTGTGTGCGTACAATAGGTTCGCGCTTAGTGCTGTGTGTGTGTACGCACCTAGTTGTACTCACCTAGTTGACGTTGCTGAGGTCGAGTCCTAGCTCCAGGCCCCGCCTCTTCACTGGTCGCTACTAGGTCACTCTCCCTGAACCGTGAGCTTTATCATACCTCTGCTTAAAGCTATGTATGGATTCTGACTCCACTACATCGCTTCCCAAACTATTCCACTTCCTGACTACTCTGTGGCTGAAGAAATACTTCCTAACATCCCTGTGATTCATCTGTGTCTTCAACTTCCAACTGTGTCCCCTTGTTGCTGTGTCCAATCTCCGGAACATCCCGTCTTTGTCCACTTGTCAATTCCTCTCAGTATTTTGTATGTCGTTATCATGTCCCCCCTATCTCTCCTGTCCTCCAGTGTCGTCAGGTCGATTTCCCTTAATCTCTCTTCGTAGGACATGCCCCTTAGCTCCGGGACCAGTCTTGTTGCAAACCCTTGCACTTTCTCTTGCTTCCTTACATGCTTGGCTAAATGTGGGTTCCAAACTGGTGCTGCTTACTCCAATATGGGCCCAACGTAAACAGTGTACAGGATCCTGAACGATTCCTTATTAAGATGTCGGAATGCTGTCGGAGGATCTCACCTTCAAGGACCATAACATTGTATCAATCGCATCTGCTAGAAAAATGACAGGATGGATAATGAGAACCTTCAAAACTAGGGAGGCCAAGCCCATGATGACACTCTTCAGGTCACTTGTTCTATCTAGGCTGGAATATTGCTGCACTCTAACAGCACCTTTCAAGGCAGGTGAAATTGCCGACCTAGAAAATGTACAGAGAACTTTCACGGCGCGCATAACGGAGATAAAACACCTCAATTACTGGGAGCGCTTGAGGTTTCTAAACCTGTATTCCCTGGAACGCAGGAGGGAGAGATACATGATTATATACACCTGGAAAATCCTAGAGGGACTAGTACCGAACTTGCACACGAAAATCACTCACTACGAAAGCAAAAGACTTGGCAGACGATGCACCATCCCCCCAATGAAAAGCAGGGGTGTCACTAGCACGTTAAGAGACCATACAATAAGTGTCAGGGGCTCGAGACTGTTCAACTGCCTCCCAGCACACATAAGGGGGATTACCAACAGACCCCTGGCAGTCTTCAAGCTGGCACTGGACAAGCACCTAAAGTCAGTTCCTGATCAGCCGGGCTGTGGCTCGTACGTTGGTTTGCGTGCAGCCAGCAGCAACAGCCTGGTTGATCAGGCGCTGATCCACCAGGAGGCCTAGTCACAGACCGGGCCGCGGGGGCGTTGACCCCCGAAACTCTCTCCAGGTAAACTCCAGGTGAGGTTAGCTAGGCGCCCGTAGCTGGGTTGGTAGCGCACTCAGCTCACACACTGAGTGTCCATGGTTCCATCCCGTTACTGATGGAAGCATTGGTCATTTTTCCTTAAAACAACTGCTGTCCCTGTTCACCTAGCACCTAGTAGGTATCTGGGTGTTAGTCACCTTACGATTGCTGTCCCTTTTTACCTAGCAGGTATCTGGATGTTAGTCACCTTACTCCAGCTGTCTCTGTTCACATAGCACCTAGTAGGTTCTTGGATGTTAGTCATTACACACTTGTTCTCCCTGTTTTTAAAAAGCACTAGAGTAGGTACCCAGGTGGTAGTTATTTCACACCTTCCGTCCCCGTTCACCTAGCAGTAAGGAGGTGCTTGGGTGTTAGTGGACTGGTGTGGGTCACATCCTGGGTGTTAGTGGACTGGTGTGGGTCACATCCTGGGTGTTAGTGGACTGGTGTGGGTCACATCCTGGGTGTTAGTGGACTGGTGTGGGTCACATCCTGGGTGTTAGTGGACTGGTGTGGGTAACATCCTGGGTGTTAGTGGACTGGTGTGGGTCACATCCTGGGTGTTAGTGGACTGGTGTGGGTCACATCCTGGGTGTTAGTGGACTGGTGTGGGTCACATCCTGGGTGTTAGTGGACTGGTGTGGGTAACATCCTGGGTGTTAGTGGACTGGTGTGGGTCACATCCTGGGTGTTAGTGGACTGGTGTGGGTCACATCCTGGGTGTTAGTGGACTGGTGTGGGTCACATCCTGGGTGTTAGTGGACTGGTGTGGGTCACATCCTGGGTGTTAGTGGACTGGTGTGGGTCACATCCTGGGTGTTAGTGGACTGGTGTGGGTAACATCCTGGGTGTTAGTGGACTGGTGTGGGTCACATCCTGGGTGTTAGTGGACTGGTGTGGGTCACATCCTGGGTGTTAGTGGACTGGTGTGGGTCACATCCTGGGTGTTAGTGGACTGGTGTGGGTCACATCCTGGGTGTTAGTGGACTGGTGTGGGTCACATCCTGGGTGTTAGTGGACTGGTGTGGGTCACATCCTGGGTGTTAGTGGACTGGTGTGGGTCACATCCTGGGTGTTAGTGGACTGGTGTGGGTCACATCCTGGGTGTTAGTGGACTGGTGTGGGTCACATCCTGGGTGTTAGTGGACTGGTGTGGGTCACATCCTGGGTGTTAGTGGACTGGTGTGGGTCACATCCTGGGTGTTAGTGGACTGGTGTGGGTCACATCCTGGGTGTTAGTGGACTGGTTTGGGTCACATCCTGGGTGTTAGTGGACTGGTGTGGGTCACATCCTGGGTGTTAGTGGACTGGTGTGGGTCACATCCTGGGTGTTAGTGGACTGGTGTGGGTCACATCCTGGGTGTTAGTGGACTGGTTTGGGTCACATCCTGGGTGTTAGTGGACTGGTGTGGGTCACATCCTGGGTGTTAGTGGACTGGTGTGGGTCACATCCTGGGTGTTAGTGGACTGGTGTGGGTCACATCCTGGGTGTTAGTGGACTGGTGTGGGTCACATCCTGGGTGTTAGTGGACTGGTGTGGGTCACATCCTGGGTGTTAGTGGACTGGTGTGGGTCACATCCTGGGTGTTAGTGGACTGGTGTGGGTCACATCCTGGGTGTTAGTGGACTGGTGTGGGTAACATCCTGGGTGTTAGTGGACTGGTGTGGGTCACATCCTGGGTGTTAGTGGACTGGTGTGGGTCACATCCTGGGTGTTAGTGGACTGGTGTGGGTCACATCCTGGGTGTTAGTGGACTGGTGTGGGTCACATCCTGGGTGTTAGTGGACTGGTGTGGGTCACATCCTGGGTGTTAGTGGACTGGTGTGGGTAACATCCTGGGTGTTAGTGGACTGGTGTGGGTCACATCCTGGGTGTTAGTGGACTGGTGTGGGTCACATCCTGGGTGTTAGTGGACTGGTGTGGGTCACATCCTGGGTGTTAGTGGACTGGTGTGGGTCACATCCTGGGTGTTAGTGGACTGGTGTGGGTCACATCCTGGGTGTTAGTGGACTGGTGTGGGTCACATCCTGGGTGTTAGTGGACTGGTGTGGGTCACATCCTGGGTGTTAGTGGACTGGTGTGGGTCACATCCTGGGTGTTAGTGGACTGGTGTGGGTCACATCCTGGGTGTTAGTGGACTGGTGTGGGTCACATCCTGGGTGTTAGTGGACTGGTGTGGGTCACATCCTGGGTGTTAGTGGACTGGTGTGGGTCACATCCTGGGTGTTAGTGGACTGGTGTAGATCACATCCTGGGTGTTAGTGGACTGGTGTGGGTCACATCCTGGGTGTTAGTGGACTGGTGTGGGTCACATCCTGGGTGTTAGTGGACTGGTGTGGATCACATCCTGGAGACAAAATTTAATCTGAGCTGCGGGAAATGCATCACTGATATCAGCTCTGGTCTGTATACGCTGTATCGTGTATTAGTAGAAATAAACATTATTATTATTATTATTATTATTATTATTATTATTATTATTATTATTATTATTATTATTATTATTATTATTATTATTATTATTCTCATTATTATTATTATTATTATTATTATTATTATTATTATTATTATTATTATTATTATTATTATTATTATTATTATTATTATTATTATTATTATTATTACGAAGTAGCTCCCACGCACCCTGACACCCGGGCTCTAGTGATATTAGGTTCTGGTCCACATACTTTGCTCTCTCCAACTCTCTTACATGCTGCTGTCAGTACTTGTATCTGTGTGTATACATTAAGGTATTTACTTATTCAGTTATCGTTCCTTTTATATGTTTATTATTAATTATCCTCTCTATTTTCGCTCCTTCCATCCTAATACATATTATTTTTGCTCTTTTATCCACCCCTGACCTTCTTTCCTAATCCTGTGTGTGTTACTTATCTCCACAGGAACGTCAAACAACCAGCACCTCGCTTACCTTCTAGGTTGAACTGGTCATGAATATTAGCGTCCATCCTCACATTCCACAACATTTCTCGTGTCATCTGACCTTCACCTTCTCACTCTTGCGTCTCTCCTTGAGGTCTCTCACTGCTACTACAGCCGTTGTTTTTCTCACTTTCTCCTACAGCTACACCACCAGTGCTGGTTACCCTGACGTCAGTGGCCTTCACACTCTCTCCACATATCTAGGACTCTTGCTAGATATTGTTTATACTGATCATATTACACGCACACTGTGACGTGCCTCTTCCTCTTCCAATAATAATACTGTCAGTCTTTGCTTTCGTCTCACTTATTTGTACTCATTCGTATATCTTTTAAAATTATCTTCGTATATTTGTTATTATTTTTTGTGGGAAATGAGAGAGAGAGATGAGAGGTGCTTCAACAAGGACAACAATGGAAATATAAGGACCCCAATGGAAATACAAGGACATCAATGAAAATACAAGGTCTCAATGGAAATACAAGGACCCCCAATGGAAATACGAGGACAACAATATAAATACAAGGACCACAATGTAAATACAAGGACCACAGTGGAAATACATGTACCACAATGGAAATACAAGTACCACAGAGGAAATACAAGGACCACAATGGAAATAAAAGGACCACAATGGAAATACAAGTACCACAGTGGAAATACAAGGACCACAATGGAAATACAAGGACCACAATGGAAATACAACGACCACAATGGAAATACAAGGACCACAATGGAAATACAAGGACCACAATGGAAATACAAGGACCACAATGGAAATAAGTCACTTTGACATTTATGTTATCCTGGTGGGTAATTTATGTTATCCTGGTGGGTAATTTATGTTATCCTGGTGGGTAATTTATGTTATCCTGGTGGGTAATTTATGTTATCCCGGTGGGTAATTTATGTTATCCTGGTGGGTAATTTATGTTATCCTGGTGGGTAATTTATGTTATCCGGGTGGGTAATTTATGTTATCCGGGTGGGTAATTTATGTTATCCTGGTGGGTAATTTATGTTATCCTGGTGGGTAATTTATGTTATCCTGGTGGGTAATTTATGTTATCCTGGTGGGTAATTTATGTTATCCTGGTGGGTAATTTATGTTATCCTGGTGGATAATTTATGTTATCCTGGTGGGTAATTTATGTTATCCTGGTGGGTAATTTATGTTATCCGGGTGGGTAATTTATGTTATCCTGGTGGATAATTTATGTTATCCGGGTGGGTAATTTATGTTATCCTGGTGGGTAATTTATGTTATCCTGGTGGGTAATTTATGTTATCTGGGTGGGTAATTTATGTTATCCTGGTGGGTAATTTATGTTATCCTGGTGGGTAATTTATGTTATCCGGGTGGGTAATTTATGTTATCCTGGTGGGTAATTTATGTTATCCTGGTGGGTAATTTATGTTATCCTGGTGGGTAATTTATGTTATCCTGGTGGGAAATTTATGTTATCCTGGTGGGTAATTTATGTTATCCTGGTGGGTAATTTATGTTATCCTGGTGGGTAATTTATGTTATCCTGGTGGGTAATTTATGTTATCCTGGTGGGTAATTTATGTTATCCTGGTGGGTAATTTATGTTATCCTGGTGGGTAATTTATGTTATCCTGGTGGGTAATTTATGTTATCCTGGTGGGTAATTTATGTTATCCGGGTGGGTAATTTATGTTATCCTGGTGGGTAATTTATGTTATCCTGGTGGGTAATTTATGTTATCCTGGTGGGTAATTTATGTTATCCTGGTGGGTAATTTATGTTATCCGGGTGGGTAATTTATGTTATCCTGGTGGGTAATTTATGTTATCCTGGTGGGTAATTTATGTTATCCTGGTGGGTAATTTATGTTATCCGGGTGGGTAATTTATGTTATCCTGGTGGGTAATTTATGTTATCCTGGTGGGTAATTTATGTTATCCTGGTGGGTAATTTATGTTATCCTGGTGGGTAATTCATGTTATCCTGGTGGGTAATTTATGTTATCCGGGTGGATAATTTATGTTATCCTGGTGGGTAATTTATGTTATCCTGGTGGGTAATTTATGTTATCCTGGTGGGTAATTTATGTTATCCTGGTGGGTAATTTATGTTATCCTGGTGGATAATTTATGTTATCCTGGTGGGTAATTTATGTTATCCTGGTGGGTAATTTATGTTATCCTGGTGGGTAAGTTATGTTATCCTGGTGGGTAATTTATGTTATCCTGGTGGGTAATTTATGTTATCCTGGTGGGTAATTTATGTTATCCTGGTGGGTAATTTATGTTATCCTGGTGGGTAATTTATGTTATCCTGGTGGGTAATTTATGTTATCCTGGTGGGTAATTTATGTTATCCGGGTGGGTAATTTATGTTATCCTGGTGGGTAATTTATGTTATCCTGGTGGGTAATTTATGTTATCCTGGTGGGTAATTTATGTTATCCTGGTGGGTAATTTATGTTATCCTGGTGGGTAATTTATGTTATCCGGGTGGGTAATTTATGTTATCCTGGTGGGTAATTTATGTTATCCGGGTGGGTAATTTATGTTATCCTGGTGGGTAATTTATGTTATCCTGGTGGGTAATTTATGTTATCCTGGTGGGTAATTTATGTTATCCGGGTGGGTAATTTATGTTATCCTGGTGGGTAATTTATGTTATCCTGGTGGGTAATTTATGTTATCCTGGTGGGTAATTTATGTTATCCTGGTGGGTAATTTATGTTATCCTGGTGGGTAATTTATGTTATCCTGGTGGGTAATTTATGTTATCCTGGTGGGTAATTTATGTTATCCTGGTGGGTAATTTATGTTATCCTGGTGGATAATTTATGTTATCCTGGTGGGTAATTTATGTTATCCTGGTGGGTAATTTATGTTATCCTGGTGGGTAATTTATGTTATCCTGGTGGGTAATTTATGTTATCCTGGTGGGTAATTTATGTTATCCTGGTGGGTAATTTATGTTATCCTGGTGGATAATTTATGTTATCCGGGTGGGTAATTTATGTTATCCTGGTGGGTAATTTATGTTATCCTGGTGGGTAATTTATGTTATCCTGGTGGGTAATTTATGTTATCCTGGTGGATAATTTATGTTATCCTGGTGGGTAATTTATGTTATCCTGGTGGGTAATTTATGTTATCCTGGTGGGTAATTTATGTTATCCTGGTGGGTAATTTATGTTATCCTGGTGGATAATTTATGTTATCCGGGTGGGTAATTTATGTTATCCTGGTTGGTAATTTATGTTATCCTGGTGGGTAATTTATGTTATCCTGGTGGGTAATTTATGTTATCCTGGTGGATAATTTATGTTATCCTGGTGGGTAATTTATGTTATCCTGGTGGGTAATTTATGTTATCCTGGTGGGTAATTTATGTTATCCTGGTGGGTAATTTATGTTATCCTGGTGGATAATTTATGTTATCCGGGTGGGTAATTTATGTTATCCTGGTGGGTAATTTATGTTATCCTGGTGGGTAATTTATGTTATCCTGGTGGGTAATTTATGTTATCCTGGTGGATAATTTATGTTATCCTGGTGGGTAATTTATGTTATCCTGGTGGGTAATTTATGTTATCCTGGTGGATAATTTATGTTATCCTGGTGGGTAATTTATGTTATCCTGGTGGGTAATTTATGTTATCCTGGTGGGTAATTTATGTTATCCTGGTGGGTAATTTATGTTATCCTGGTGGGTAATTTATGTTATCCTGGTGGGTAATTTATGTTATCCTGGTGGGTAATTTATGTTATCCTGGTGGGTAATTTATGTTATCCTGGTGGGTAATTTATGTTATCCTGGTGGGTAATTTATGTTATCCTGGTGGGTAATTTATGTTATCCTGGTGGGTAATTTATGTTATCCTGGTGGGTAATTTATGTTATCCTGGTGGGTAATTTATGTTATCCTGGTGGGTAATTTATGTTATCCTGGTGGGTAATTTATGTTATCCTGGTGGGTAATTTATGTTATCCTGGTGGGTAATTTATGTTATCCTGGTGGGTAATTTATGTTATCCTGGTGGGTAATTTATGTTATCCTGGTGGGTAATTTATGTTATCCTGGTGGGTAATTTATGTTATCCTGGTGGGTAATTTATGTTATCCTGGTGGGTAATTTATGTTATCCTGGTGGGTAATTTATGTTATCCTGGTGGGTAATTTATGTTATCCTGGTGGGTAATTTATGTTATCCTGGTGGGTAATTTATGTTATCCTGGTGGGTAATTTATGTTATCCTGGTGGGTAATTTATGTTATCCTGGTGGGTAATTTATGTTATCCTGGTGGGTAATTTATGTTATCCTGGTGGGTAATTTATGTTATCCTGGTGGGTAATTTATGTTATCCTGGTGGGTAATTTATGTTATCCTGGTGGGTAATTTATGTTATCCTGGTGGGTAATTTATGTTATCCTGGTGGGTAATTTATGTTATCCTGGTGGGTAATTTATGTTATCCTGGTGGGTAATTTATGTTATCCTGGTGGGTAATTTATGTTATCCTGGTGGGTAATTTATGTTATCCTGGTGGGTAATTTATGTTATCCTGGTGGGTAATTTATGTTATCCTGGTGGGTAATTTATGTTATCCTGGTGGGTAATTTATGTTATCCTGGTGGGTAATTTATGTTATCCTGGTGGATAATTTACATTACATACCATCACTGTATCTACGTAAATTTGCGTCTAAATAATTTTACTTAACAGTAAGATTTGTCATGCTGTCATTCCTGGCGATGTCTCTCCCTCTCTCCCTCCCTTCCACTTTCCTTCCCACTTTCCCTCCCTCCCTCCCACCAAGCCAGCCTCCCTCCCTCCCTGCATATAGAACCACAGAAGATAAACATCATCCAGGGAGAAAACTCAGCATTAATTGTTGGAATTATTGAATTTGTTGGCCACTTAATATATTGGTCATTGAATTTAATGGTCATGTCTGCCCTGCCATGTATCATGTCTCCTGTCATGTATCATGTCTGTCCTGTCATGTCTCATATCTGTCCTGCCATGTATCATGTCTGTCCTGTCATGTCTCATATCTGTCCTGTCATGTATCATGTCTGTCTTGTCATGTATCATGTCTGTCCTGTCATGTCTCATATCTGTCCTGCCATGTATCATGTCTGTCCTGTCATGTCTCATATCTGTCCTGTCAAGTATCATGTTTGTCCTGTCATGTATCATGTCTGTCCTGTCATGTCTCATGTCTGTCCTGTCATGTATCATGTCTGTCCTGTCATGTATCATGTCTGTCTTGTCATGTATCATGTCTGTCCTGTCATACGGTCCACGATCAGGCCTTCCGGTAGATGAAGGCCTGTGTCATGTCTGTCATGTCACGTGTCATGTCTGTCATGTCATGTATCATGTCTGTCATGTTTCTTCATGCTTCTAATTTTATGTTCAGATTTTCTAGTCTTTTCTTGACGATGAGCTTTCTCAGCACCGGGAACTTTCTCAGCACCGGGAACTTTCTCAGCACCGGGAGCTTTCTCAGCACCGGGAACTTTCTCAGCACTGGGAACTTTCTCAGCACCGGGAACTTTCTCAGCACCGGGAACTTTCTCAGCACCTGGAACTTTCTCAGCACCGGGAACTTTCTCAGCACCGGGAGCTTTCTCAGCACCGGGAACTTTCTCAGCACTGGGAACTTTCTCAGCACCGGGAACTTTCTCAGCACCGGGAACTTTCTCAGCACCTGGAACTTTCTCAGCACCGGGAACTTTCTCAGCACCGGGAACTTTCTCAGCACCGGGAGCTTTCTCAGCACCGGGAACTTTCTCAGCACTGGGAACTTTCTCAGCACCTGGAACTTTCTCAGCACTGGGAACTTTCTCAGCACCTGGAACTTTCTCATCACTGGGAACTTTCTCAGCACCGGGAACTTTCTCAGCACTGGGAACTTTCTCAGCACCTGGAACTTTCTCAGCACCGGGAACTTTCTCAGCACCGGGAACTTTCTCAGCACTGGGAACTTTCTCAGCACCGGGAACTTTCTCAGCACCGGAAACTTTCTCAGCACCGGGAACTTTATCAGCACCGGAAATTTTCTCAGCACCGTGGAACTTTCTCAGCACCCGGAAATTTGTCAGCAACGGGAACTTTCTCAGCACAGGGAACTTCTTAGCACCGGGAACTTTCTCACCACCGGGAACTTTCTCACCACCGGGAACTTTCTCAGCACCGGGAACTTTCTCAGCACCGTGGAACTTTCCCAGCACCGTGGAACTTTTTCAGCACCGGGAACTTTCTCAGCACCGGGAACTTTCTCAGCACCGGGAACTTTATCAGCACCGGGAACTTTCTCAGCACCGGAAATTTTCTCAGCACCGTGGAACTTTCTCAGCACCCGGAAATTTGTCAGCAACGGGAACTTTCTCAGCACAGGGAACTTCTTAGCACCGGGAACTTTCTCGCCACCGGGAACTTTCTCACCACCGGGAACTTTCTCACCACCGGGAACTTTCTCAGCACCGTGGAACTTTCCCAGCACCGTGGAACTTTTTCAGCACCGGGAACTTTCTCAGCACCGTGGAACTTTTTCAGCATCGTGGAACTTTTTCAGCACCGGGAACTTTCTCAGCACCGGGAACTTTCTCAGCAACGGGAACTTTCTCAGCATCGGGAACTTTCTCAGCACCGTGGAACTTTCTCAGCACCGGGAACTTTCTCTGCACCGGGAATTTTCTCAGCACCGTGGAACTTTCTCAGCACCCGGAAATTTGTCAGCAACGGGAACTTTCTC
This sequence comes from Cherax quadricarinatus, assembly GCF_038502225.1. Lineage (NCBI taxonomy): Eukaryota > Metazoa > Arthropoda > Malacostraca > Decapoda > Parastacidae > Cherax > Cherax quadricarinatus. The sequence goes on from NC_091295.1 coordinate 6,087,575, forward strand.
AGCACAGGGAACTTCTTAGCACCGGGAACTTTCTCACCACCGGGAACTTTCTCAACACCGGGAACTTTCTCAGCACCGGGAACTTTCTCAGCATCGGGAAATTTTTCAGTACCGGAAACTTTCTCAGCACCGGAAACTTCCTCAGCACCGAAAACCTTCTCAGCACCGGGAACTTTCTCAGCACTGGAAAATTTCTCAGCACCGGGAACTTCCTCAGCACCGGAAGCTTCCTCAGCACCGAAAACCTTCTCAGCACCGGGAACTTTCTCAGCACTAGGAACTTTCCCAGCAGTAGAGACTTTCTCAGCATCGGGAACTTTCTCAGCACCGGGACCTTTCTCAGCACCTGGAACTTTCTCAGCACCGAAAACCTTCTCAGCATCGGGAACTTTCTCAGCACCGGAAACTTTCCCAGCAATAGAGACTTTCTCAGTACAGGGAACTTTCTCAGCACTGGGACCTTTCTCAGCACCGGGAACTTTCTCAGCATCTGGAACTTTCTCGGCATCTGGAACTTTCTCAACACTGGGAAATTTCTCAGCACTGGGAGCTTTCCCAGCAACAGAGACTCTCAGCTCTGAGAACTTTCACAGGAAAAGAGACTTTCTCAGCACTAGGAACTTTCCCAGCACCGGGATCTTTTTCAGCACCAGGAGCTTTCCCAACACCGGGAACTTTTTTTAGCACCTAGCACTTTCTCAGCACCAGAAACTTCTCAGCACCGGGAACTTTCTCAGCACCGGGAGCTTTCCCAGCACCAGAAGCAGCCTCAGTGCGCTTCTCAGGGCTTTCTCTCATATCTTTACATGCTTCATCAGGTGTTGACTCCTGGCTGGTGTTGAATACTTCATTACTCTTGTGATAATCTGTTAATGCAGTCCTCACTAAGGTGTGCTCAGCACGCACTCTAGTACACATGTACCTCCTGCTGTGTTCTCAGTGCTTTCCCCGAGGTCCTTCACCAAGGTCTCAATGTTATATTCTCTTTCTTGACCTGCCTTGTACTCTCTCAATGTTATATTCTCTCTCTTGACCTGCCTTGTACTCTCTCAATGTTATATTCTCTTTCTTGACCTGCCTTGTTCTCTCTCAATGTTATATTCTCTTTCTTGACCTGCCTTGTTCTCTCTCAATGTTATATTCTCTTTCTTGACCTGCCTTGTACTCTCTCAATGTTATATTCTCTTTTTTGACCTGCTTTGTACTCTCTCAATGTTATATTCTCTTTCTTGACCTGCCTTGTGCTCTCTCAATGTTATATTCTCTTTCTTGACCTGCCTTGTACTCTCTCAATGTTATATTCTCTTTCTTGACCTGCCTTGTACTCTCTCAATGTTATATTCTCTTTTTTGACCTGCTTTGTACTCTCTCAATGTTATATTCTCTTTTTTGACCTGCTTTGTACTCTCTCAATGTTATATTCTCTTTCTTGACCTGCCTTGTGCTCTCTCAATGTTATATTCTCTTTCTTGACCTGCCTTGTACTCTCTCAATGTTATATTCTCTTTCTTGACCTGCCTTGTACTCTCTCAATGTTATATTCTCTTTCTTGACCTGCCTTGTTCTCTCTCAATGTTATATTCTCTTTCTTGACCTGCCTTGTACTCTCTCAATGTTATATTCTCTTTCTTGACCTGCCTTGTTCTCTCTCAATGTTATATTCTCTTTCTTGACCTGCCTTGTACTCTCTCAATGTTATATTCTCTTTCTTGACCTGCCTTGTACTCTCTCAATGTTATATTCTCTTTCTTGACCTGCCTTGTACTCTCTCAATGTTATATTCTCTTTCTTGACCTGCCTTGTACTCTCTCAATGTTATATTCTCTTAGACTGTTTTCTCGAGTTTTCTTTCACTGCTTTTGTTTTGCGTCATCCATGAAGAGTGAAATACAGGAAATCCTCTGGCATGTCCTGTACTAATGATGCAGTGATAGCACTGTCTTCACTTGTCTCTCCCTGCTCATACTATGTGCGTGTGTACTCACCTATAAGTGGATGCTAGGGTCAAGTCATAACTCTTGGCCCCGCCACTTCGCTGGTTGCTACTAGGTCCATTCCCATCTTCAAAAGATTTATAATACCTCTTCTTAAAGCTATGTATGGATCCTTCCTCCACTACATTGCTCTCCAGATTGTTCCACTTCTTGATAACTCTAAGGCTGAAGATATACTTCCAAAACATCTCTATGACTCATCTGAATTTTCAGCTTCCAGTTGTGCACTCTTGTTCTCATCTCCAGTCTCTGAAGCATTCTATCCCTGTTTACCCTGTCAACTCCTTTTAGTATTTTGCACGTCGTTATTATATGCCCCCTTAGTCCTCCTGTCATCAGATTGAGTTCCCTTAACCTCACCTCCTTCCCCTCTGTTTCCTCTATCATTCCTTAGGAACTGATATCTATGTGTGTGTGTGTGTGTGTGTGTGTGTGTGTGTGTGTGTTCTTACGTATTTGTAATTCCAGTGGTCTAGTTACAGTCCCTGGCCCTGCCTCTGCTGATCGCCGCTAGGTCCACTCTCTCCCTGCTACATGAGCTTCATCGTATCTCTTCTTAAAGCTATGTATGGCTCCTGCCTCAACTACAACACTCTCCAGATTATTTTACTTCCTGACAAGTCTATGGCTGACGAAAAACTTCCTAACATCCCTGTGACTAATCTAAATCTTCAGCTTCCAGTTGTGATGTTGCTGTGTCCCTTCTCTGAAACATTCCGTCTCAATCCTACTTGTCAATTCCTCACAATATTTTGTATGCTATCATGTTCTCCCTATTTCTCCTGTCCTCCAGTGTCGTCAGCTCGATTTTCCTTAACCTCTCCTCACAGGACATACCCCATAGCTCCGGGACTAGTCTTGTTGCAAACCTTTGCACTTTCTCCAATTCCTTGACCTGTTTGATCAGGTGTGGGTTCCATATTGGTGTTGCGTACTCCAATATGGGCCTGACGTACACGGTGTACAGTGTCTTGAACAATTCCTTCCTAAGGTGTCGAAATTCTATTTTTATGTTTGCCAGGCACTTGACTTGTACTCACTAGAGCGCAGGAGAGAGAGATATATCATAATCTACACTTGGAAGATTCTGGAAGGACTGGTCCCTAATATGCACACAGCAATCACTCCATACGAAAGCAAAAGACTTGGCAGGCGATGCAACATTCCCCCAGTGAAAAGTAGGGGCGTCATTGGTACACTAAGAGAAAACACAGTAAGTGTCCGGGGCCCAAGACTGTTCAACAGCCTCCCAACAGCAATAAGGGGCATTACGGGAAGACCCCTGGTTGTCTTCAAGAGGGAGCTGGATAGATACCTAAAGACGGTGCCGGATCAGCCGGGCTGTGGTTCGTACGTTGGATTACGTGCGGCCAGCAGTAACAGCCTCGTTAATCAGGCCCTGATCCACCGGGAGGCATGGTTGTGGACCGGGCCGCGGGGACGTTGATCCCCGGAATGCCCTCCAGGTAGACTCCAGGTAGGCGCCCATAAGCTGCAACAGTTATTTGGTTGATGTGCGCCTCAGGAGATGTGCTCGGTATTATACTCACTTCAAGATTCTTTTCCTGGAGTAAGGTTTGCAGTCTTTGTCCCCCTAGCCTGTACTCTGTCTGCGGTCTTCTTTAACCTTTCCCAATCATCATGACTTTGCGCTTGGAGGGGTTAAACTCCAGGAGCCAGTTGCTGGACCAGACTTGCAGCCAGTCCAGATCCCTTTGTAGTTCTACCTGATCATGTTCCACTTGAATTCTTTGCATTATCTTCACGTCGTCTGCATATCATTCACATATACCAGAAAAAGCACTGTCTCTAGGACTGACCCTTGTGGAACCCCGCTCTTCACATGTGCCCACTCTGACACCTCGTCACGTATCATAACTCGATGTTTCTTTCCTGTCAGGTATTCTCTGATCCATTGCAGTGCATTTCCAGTTATTCCTGTCTGCTCCTATAGTTTTTGTACTAATATCTTATGTGGGACAGTCGAAAGCTTATTACAAACAAAGAAAATCAGTCCACCCACCACTCTTTCCTGTCTTACTTCTGTCTCCTTGTCGCAAGATAATAGGTTAGTGACACAGGATTTTTCCCTCCACGGCTTTGCATACTATTTATGTCAATAACACTGGTTTAACACTGCCTACCTGTCACCTTTCTTAAAGATCGGAACTACATTTGCTGTCTACCACACCTCAGGTAGCTGTCTCAACAGATATGTTGAAGATTGTTGTTAGTGGCACAACACAGCGACTCTACTCGCTCTCTAAAGACCCAAGAACAAATACTCGGTCCCACCGCCCTTAATATATCTAGCTAACTTAGCAGCCTCTTCACCTACTCGGTTGTACGTAGTGTCTCTAGCACTTCTTGGAGTATCCTACCATTTAGGTCTACTGTAGTCCAGTTTGTCTTAAATGAAAGCACGTACTTAAATCTTGTGTTCAGTTATTCACATACTTCTTTGTCATTTCGGGATGTGGCTCCACAACAACCTTCGTGTTAGATTTGGCTATCGATTCTATGTTATTCTTGTATTGCTGCTGGGCCTCACTCCTTATCCATGCATATTCATTTTTGGCTGTATAGCTAACCCTATTTTTTTCCTGGGTCATTTGTCTGCTATACTTTTTTCCATTCTCTAGTGCACTTAGTTTGGGCCTCTCTACACGTTTGAGTGAACCAAGGGCCCTTAGGTTCGAACCTCTCCTCCGCCTCTTTGCATTTTGTGGTCACATATTCCATCATTTCATTCACTGTTTTTTCCTACCAGTTCTCTTGTCCACTGTACCCCCAACCTATGTAGTCTCCTCTTTTACAGTTTAGCTTCTCATATCCTACCAGTTCTGCTTCCCTTTCTACTTTTAGCTCTACAATGCATTCAAAGCTCAGAACCAGGTGATCACTAGCTCTTAGGGGCCTTTCATATACGATGTCCCCAATGTCTGAACTACTCAAGGTGAATATGAGGTCCAGCATTGCTGGTTTGTCTTCTTCTCTCTCTCTCTCTCTGGTAATATCACTAGCATCCTGATGCATGAAATTTTCCTGTACCACCTCCATCATCTTTCCCATCCACGTTTCTGTTCCCCCGTGTTGTAGACAGTAAGCCTATTGTCTAGCTCTCATAGTCCCCTCTTGAAGCGAGTTGTTGTGGGCCTAGTTCCCTGAGTGCTCACCAGAGGGCAGGTCCTCAAGCTAGACATACCCGACCATGCCTCTCCCTCACTCCTAGACCTGTTAACACCTCTTTTCCCCCCGACTGGCTTCGGCACACCCCACACTGCCGGCTGTGAACCCTACCTCTACGCTACCTGACAGGTTGCTAGACCAGCCTAATAGACAGTTATAACAGTGTGGCTCTAGGTTTTCCAAGATAATCTCCTTGTGACTGGAATCACACACAACTAGTAACTTTGCCCTGTCCATGTTGATCCTTCTGGCCACTCAGCTTGTGTATCAACCATTGCACTATTGCTTTCATCCTGCTCTTGTCATGGCCTCTAGCCATGTGTGTGTACTCACCTAATTGTGGTTACAGGGGTCGATTCACAGCTCCTGGCCCCGCCCCTTCACTGGTCGCTACTAGGTCACTCTTCCCTCTCCATGAGCTTTATCATACCTCTTCTTAAAGCTATGTATGGATCCTGCCTCCACTACATCACTTCCCAGACTGTTACACTTCCTGACTACTCTGTGACTGAAGAAATACTTCCCAACATCCCTGTGACTCATGTGAGTCTTCAACTTCCAACTGTGACCCCTTGTTGCTGTGTCCCATCTCTGGAACATCCTGTCTCTGTTCACCTTGTCGATTCCTCTTAGTAATTTGTATGTCGTTATCATATCCCCCCTATCTCTCCTGTCCGCCAGTGTATTCAGGTCTATTTCCCTTAACCTCTCCTCGTAGGACATACCCCTTAGCTTTGGGACCAGTCTAGTTGCAAACCTTTGCACTTTCTCTAGTTTCCTTACATGCTTGTGTTTAACAAGATTATTTCGTAGGCTGGTAGCGAGTAGTAAATGATACATGTCTTTGGAGGCTTCTTACTTTATTGTTAAGTCGTGGTGGGTACACAGGCTTGTGAGTTGTGCCCATGGCCCGGGCAGGGCCATCCCACGAGAGAGAGAGGAGTAGGCCTTGTGTCTTCCTGCTAAGCCACTGTGTGAGTGAGAGTGAGGCAAGGGCAGGCAGGCTGAAGTGGCAACGCCTATAGGTGGCAGCACCAGCATGGCACGAAATATGAACTAAGCTGGCAGACAGCATGGCTCTCTGTGCAGACAGTACAGGCTGTCTACATACGCTCGGCCACCTACCTCGCGTCATCCCGACGCGACAATACTGGTGGTAAAAGAAACTCGGTCTCTCTCTCGTAGGAACAGGGCATAGAACACAAAATAAAAACATATATATACATATGGACATGGAAAAAAAAAACTTCCTACAGGGAGGGAAGAAAAAAACATGTGGGTGTGCTAAACATCATGGTCATAGGCAGTGAGCATCGAAGGGCATCACTGCACGCCTTCCTGCATCTGGACAGATACTGCAACACAGGAGACATCGCTGTGGCTGAGCTGTGATGTAACAGGGTACAGTCTCCTCTGGAACAGTGAAGCAGTCATCGTATGAGTCGCTGCAGGTTTTCTCTCAACCTGGGGCATGACATGCTGGTGCCCTCGAGTGAGGCGTCGACAAAACTCGGCAACTTGGTGGGACTTCTGGCAAGTGACTCAGGAGGACACTTCTTGACTGGCACTGTCGCTGGGCTGTCACTGCCAGCGAGCGTGGAGCGAGTTGTGGAGTGAGTTGTGGCAGAGACGACTGGGCGAAACATCTGGGAGTCGTAACATCATACACCAGACTGCAGTGAGCGAGCTAGCAGTCAAAGTGACATCATCTATGTGCAGGCTGCTCACTGAAGCTTGTGACACGAGGCTGATACAGCGCCTGCCGACAGTGGCTAACTGCGGCTTGGCGAGTGTCATTCTCTCGGCAGTTGGAGTTATAGCAGAGGTTAGTCTGAGCGTCCCCAGACTTGTTTCTCTACATATAACTGCACTCTGACGGTCTGGAGATGAAGTGAAACAAATCTCGATGGGAATCGTAGCAGGTACGATTCTGCAGAACCTCACGAGCGACGAGCATAAAAGCTTTCTGTACAAGAGGGCTCGGTCACTCGGGGGCTGACTGACATCAGCTGTCAAACGCACTGATCACATCGGGTGACTTAGCACAGTGGTGCTACTCAGGTCTGGCTCAGACCTCACTGGACACACAGAAACTTTAAAAACACACCCACGGTACAACATGTGAGAACACTGACTGAGAGGAATTAATTAACACACGACATATATCTTCTCTCAATCTTCTCGACAATACTGAAATAATTACTAGAAACACTCGATGTGACATCATGTGATGTCAGGCGTGATGTCGCGAGGTGACATCAGCAGCACTGTGACGTCAGCAGACATCTCGAGGTGACGTCAGGCAGACATCGTGACGTCATGAAGTCGGGCAGCATCGTGGGTGACGTCAATGTGATGCGGGCAGCAGACCACAGCATGTGGCCTGGGACATCTGGTAACTCACGTGGCCTGTAGATCCACGTGACATCGTCCACACCCACGTGGCGTCGTGATCTACGTGGCATCCTGATCTACGTGGAATGCTGATCTACGTAGCTTCGAGTGGCCTCGGGCACTCGGATACACAGTTCTGGCAATGAATCACACGAAAAACAGCAGAAAACACAGCAGAGGGAGTGAGTAGTGGTGAGTGGTGTATGGTAGTGTGGTGGCGAGGAGTGTGGATGAGTGTATGGCGAGGGAGCATCTGGCCATTCCTCCTTCTCCCACCCACAACCACAGGGAAACACATTGGACGCAGAAATCACCACGAAACTCACCTCTGGCTTGCTGAAACAGCTGTGCTGAGCTGAACAACAACAGTAACATACAAATGACGCTGAACACGTGACTTGTGACTTGAGAAACAGCGTGGGACGCTGTAGCGTGGGGTCACTGGGACGCCACTTACAATTCTCGAAGAAATTCGGTAAATTTCGGCTGGATCCTGCTTGTACCTGTGTCTGGATGCTCAAACGTGCAGACACGACATCAGGATAACTCGTTGAGAGACGGATGCTTCTTGTATAGGGTGATAAAGTGAAGATGACTTCATTCCTCTTCCTTCCTCTCTCTGGGCAAACAACTGCTGCGATCACCGCTGCTACCAATGTTTAACAAGATTATTTGTTTGGTAGGCTGTAAGCAGGTGGTTAATGATAAATGTCTTTGGAGGCTTCTTACTTTATTGTTAAGTCGTGGTGGGTACACAGGCTTGTGTGTTGTGCCCATGGCCCGGGCAGGGCCATCCCACGAGAGAGAGAGAGGAGTAGGCCTTGTGTCTTCCTGCTAGGCCGCTGTGTGAGTGAGAGTGAGGCAAGGGCAGGCAGGCTGAAGTGGCAATGCCTATAGGTGGCAGCACCAGCATGGCGCAAAATATGAACTAAGCTGGCAGACAGCATGGGCTGTCTATGCAGACAGTACAGGCTATCTACACTTGGCTAGGTGTGGGTTCCAAACTGGTGCTGCATATTCCAATGGGCCTAAAGTAAACAGTGTACAGGGTTTTGAACGATTCCTTATAATGATGTCAAAATGCTGTTCTTAGATTAGCTAGGCGTCCTTATGCTGCAGCAGTTATTAGGTTGATGTGCGCCTCAGGAAATGTGCTCGGTGTTATACTCACCCAAAGATCCTTTTTCTTGAGTAAGGTTTGTAATCTCTGGTCCCCTAGGCTATACTCTGCCTGCGGTCTTCTTTGTCCTTCCCCAATCTTCATGACTTTGTACTTGGTGGGGTTGAACTCCAGGAGCCAGTTGCTGGACCAGGCCTGCAGCCTGTCCAGATCCTTTTGTAGTTCTGCCAGGTCCCCGTCCGGTTGAATTCTTCTCATCAACGGTATACAGTGTCTCGAATGATACCTTACTCATGTGTCGAAACATTATTCTTAGGTTTGCGAGGCTCCCAAATGCTGCAGCAGTTATTTGGTTGCCTGGAACCTTAGATGTGCTCGATATGATACTCTCTCGCAAGATCCTTTTCCTTGAGTGAGGTTTGCAGCCTTTGGTCCCATAGCATGTACTCTATCTGCGATTTTCTTTGCCTTTCCCCAGTCTTCACGACTTTGCACTTGATGAAGTTAAACTCCAAGAGCTATTTGTTGGACTATGCTTACAATCTGTCCAGATCTCTTTGTAGTCCCACATGATCCTCATCTGCTTGAATTCTCTGCATTAGTTTGACAGTGTCTGCAAACAGGGACACGTCTCAATCTATTCCTTCTGTCATGTCATCCACATATACCAGAAACAGCACCGGCCCTAGGACTGACCCTTGTAGAATCCTGCTCTTCACATGTGCCCACTCTGATACCTAGTCACGTATCATCCTGTTATTTCTGCCTGCTCTAGATTTTACACTAATCTCTTGTGCAGTCTACCCATCCCTATCTCTCCTGTCTTAATTGTCGTAAAACTCCCTTCCTGAAGCCGTGTGTTTATCTTGTATAAGCTCATTTTTCAAGGTTTACCACTCTTTTCATAATAAGCTTCTCCATGACTTTGTATATTATGCATGTCAGTGACACTGGTCTATAGTTTAATGCCTCCTACCTGTCTCACATTTTAAGGATTGAGACTACATTTGCCATCTTTCACACCTCAGGTAGTTGCCCTGTTTCGACAAATGTGTTGAAGATTGTTATTTGTGGCACACATATGACCTCTGCTCCCTACCACAATTACTCTCACTTGGTTCGAAACTCTTCAACACTCGCTTCACGTCTCTTTAAACCTCTCTCTCTCTCTCTCTCTCTCTCTCTCTCTCTCTCTCTCTCTCTCTCTCTCTCTCTCTCTCTCTCTCTCTCTCTCTCTCTCTCTCTCTCTCTACACTCCTCTCGTCTCCAAGTGCATCAAAGCTTAATGTAACCCACTACACGAACAATGAAATACCCCATAAACAATGAACCATTACATAAACAATAAACACATGGTACACACCACTGTTTACACCCACTGACGGAACACTGTTACCATGAAGAATTTGACCCCAAGAACCACAGGTATTTATCTTGACACAAGAGTATGGTAGATGATACATGCACGAGTGTCAGAGTGACACATGCACGAGTGTCACAGGTGGCACATGGGAGAGTGCCACAGTAACACATGCACAAGTGTCACAGGGGATACATGCACGAGTGTCACAGTGACACATGCACGAGTGTCACAGGTGGCACATGGGAGAGTGCCACAGTAACACATGCACAAGTGTCACAGGGGATACATGCACGAGTGTCACAGGTGACACATGCACCAGTGTCACAGGGGATACATGCACGAGTGTCACAGTGACACATGCACGAGTGTCACAGGTGGCACATGGGAGAGTGCCACAGTAACACATGCACAAGTGTCACAGGGGATACATGCACGAGTGTCACAGTGACACATGCACGAGTGTCACAGGTGGCACATGGGAGAGTGCCACAGTAACACATGCACAAGTGTCACAGGGGATACATGCACGAGTGTCACAGTGACACATGCACGAGTGTCACAGGTGGCACATGGGAGAGTGCCACAGTAACACATGCACAAGTGTCACAGGGGATACATGCACGAGTGTCACAGGTGACACATGCACCAGTGTCACAGGGGATACATGCACGAGTGTCACAGTGACACATGCACGAGTGTCACAGGTGGCACATGGGAGAGTGCCACAGTAACACATGCACAAGTGTCACAGGGGATACATGCACGAGTGTCACAGTGACACATGCACGAGTGTCACAGGTGGCACATGGGAGAGTGCCACAGTAACACATGCACAAGTGTCACAGGGGATACATGCACGAGTGTCACAGGTGACACATGCACCAGTGTCACAGGGGATACATGCACGAGTGTCACAGTGACACATGCACCAGTGTCACAGGGGATACATGAACGAGTGTCAGATTGACACATGCACGAGTGTCACAGATGACACATGCACGAGTGTCACAGGTGACACATGCACGAGTGTCACAGTAACACATGCACAAGTGTCACAGGGGATATATGCACGAGTGTCACAGGTGACACATGCACCAGTGTCACAGGGGATACATGAACGAGTGTCAGATTGACACATGCACGAGTGTCACAGATGACACATGCACGAGTGTCACAGGTGACACATGCACGAGTGTCAGAGTGACACATGCACCAATGTCACAGGGGATACATGCACGAGTGTCAGAGTGACACATGCACGAGTGTCACAGGTGACACATGCACGAGTGTCACAGTGACACATGCACGAGTGTCACAGTGACACATGCACGAGTGTCACAGGTGACACATGCACGAGTGTCACAGGTGACACATGCACGGGTGTCACCGGTGAACTAAGGACGTGTGAAGGAAGCAAGCACAGGTGTTACAGATGAAGCTTGAACATGTGTCACAGGTGAAGCAAGCAAAGGTGACACAAGCACAGGTGTCACAGGTGAAGCTTGCACAGGTGTCACATGTGAAGGAAGCACAGGTGTCACAGTGTCTTATAATGGAAATAAGGCGGAATGAGGTAGTAAAGGGAGGGAGTACGCAAGAGAGGTGAGTTGAGTGACATGAGTGGAGGTAATGTGAGGTCACTGGTAACTACACCATCATCTCTCATTAACTCTACACTATTCACCCTTCAGTTCTTGAAATAAAAGAATAATAAGAAATAATGGGGACAGTGAATATACTATTGCACTCAAACACTATTAAGTACATTCACTACTTTTCTTATCATGATTCCTCTGTCAAGGAACGTGTTCTTATCTTCCTATTTCTCCGTGCTCTCCGCATCTGTGATCCTCAGTTCCTTCAAGCAGTAATTTCCACTCTTCATAATTCATTTCCCGTCTTGGTTACCCTTCCCATTTCATAGACTGCCTTCTCAAGTGCTAGACGTAATGTCTTCTCTCCCAAACTCTCTACTCCTGGAAACTCTTCTGTCCTCTGCCTTCCCTACATTTCCGGTCTTTCTAATCTCAACAACTCTCTCCGTTCCTTAGACATCAAGCTTACCTTCCGCCAGACTAACACTCTTCGAACTAATCTCGTTCATACCTCTCCTCCCTCTACAGATGCTCCTGTTGTCTACTCTATTTCTTGTTCCTCCTGTCCTCTTCAATACTTTGGAGAAACTGGCCGATCTCTTTCTGACAGACTTATGGAGCACAAAAGTAGTCTTAGGCTTGCCGACACTAACAATGCTCTTTTCTGTCACGTCAGAGATCACAGTCATCCTACTGACTGGTCTTCTGCTAAAACTGCCTTCCCTACTTCCAGCTTTAACAGTCGCCGTCTGGTTGAATCCTCCCTAATACACAATTTTCCTTGTATGAATCTTAGTCCTGGCTTTGTCTCTGTAGATGCCTTCCTCTCTCACTACATTGTAAAATGCTCCAAACTTCAGAACACCCGTGACCTAACCTGATTCCTCCTTCTTCTTCTTGATTCGCCGGTACTTCCGGCCCGGGTCTTCTCCAGATGGTGACCCGGCAAGATTCTTCCTTTTTCTTCTTCTCCCTCTTCCCCTTTCCTCTTTCCTTTTTCACCTCTGGGTTGTCTTTCTTCTACCCTGTGTTTTTGTTCCTTCATTATTTATTTGTTATTATTCCCCCCCACCCTCTGTGTTCTTGCTGTTACCCAATGTGAGCACCAGCTCCCGTTCAGTGTTCCTCTTTCTTAGTATTTAACTGGCTCCTCCCCCTTCTTACTTCCACATTTCTACTTCCTTCCACCTCTACTACTACTACTACTACTACTACTACCACTACCACTACCACTACCACTACCACTACCACTACCACTACCACTACCACTACCACTACCACTACCACTTCCTGCCCATATATACCCTTCCTGCTCCACTTCTGGTTAGTGTGACTTTGTAAATGGTCCAAGTCGGACCGAAACGTCGTATCAGCTCCTCTCTTCTATGTGCGGGTTATTTGTGTATCGTTCCAGTCACGGTATTGTGCCTTTTTGTTATTTATTAAGTCCTTGTTCATTAATATAATTGGGAACAGAAGAACACTAATTAGGTATATGGGGCTGGTGTACGTAAGTAGTAGGACATGGCTTACTATTTAACAGACGGAACAGAATAATTACTTTCATCTGCAAAGGTTTCACAGGTGAAGCAAGCACAGGTGACACAAGCACAGGTATTACAGGTGAAGCAAGCACAGGTGACACAAGCACAGGTATTACAGGTGAAGCAAGCACAGGTGACACAAGCACTGGTATTACAGGTGAAGCAAGTAAATGTGGCACAGGCACAGGTGTCACAGGTGAAGCAAGCACAGGTGTCACAGGTGAAGAATGTACAGGTGTCACAGGTCATGCAAGCACAAGATTCATCACTGTGACTTGCTTAAACTTCCTTATTGCCTTTGTGTCATGTGCGGCAGGAAGTCGGTAACTGCGCTGCAGTCTGTGTGACTGCCAGCAAGGCTCCGTCGCCGCTGTCATCATGATGACTCGAGGGAAAGTAGTCAAGTGTAGCCATAACACTGTCAGGACATCTCTACCTCTCTCTCTAAATGTTAAACCTGCTGCATCTGAATGTATGACTGTAAGGGTCTGAATGTGTAATGTATATTTATATATATATATATATATATATATATATATATATATATATATATATATATATATATATATATATATATATATATATCCTCCGGCCGCCCTCATCCCGACATTTGTTAATGTTTAGTAATATTTAACTGTCAAGAAGAACAGTTGACATTTTTAACATTTAATATTTTGAGTTTACCTGGAGTTTACCTGGAGAAGGTTTCGGGGGTCAGCGCCCCAGCGGCTCGATCTGAGATCAGGCCCCGTGGTGAGTCAGGGTCTGATCAACCAGGCTGATACTGCTGGCCGCACGCAAACTGACGTGCGAACCACAGCCCGGTTGGTTAGATACTGACTTTAGGTGCCTGTCCAGTGCCTTCTTGAAGACAGCCAAGGGTCTATTGGTAATCCCCCTTATGTATGCTGGGAGGCAGTTGAACAGTTTTGGGTCCCAGACATTTATTGTGTTATCTCTCAGTGTACTCGTGCCACCCCTGCTTTTCATTGGGGGAATGTTGTATCTCCTGCCGAGTCTTTTGCTTTCATAGGGAGTGATTTTCGTGTGAAAGTTTGGTACTAATCCCTCTAACAGTAGCAGCTCGTGTATAAGCACTGCAGAACTGCATCATCCCATATTCTCACACGAAATTATCGATAACAATCAAAAACTTGCCTATGCTAACCTTCCTATGGTGTAGAAATATACCTAGTTGGACGAACTTTATTGTGGCTAGCTGGTCCAGTGGCTAACCCGACGGTCTGGAGTTTTGAGACTCTGATCGCGGGTTCTATCCCCACCTGTGGTATGGTTTGTTTGCAATCGTGTCATTATGATTTCGTGAGTAATATAATGAGCCTTTTTTCTTTAATTCTTTCTTTATACTTGTACATTATATAATCCTTAAGCTTAATGTCAATAGGCATACCCTAGTACATGAAAAAATTACAAAAATCCTTGTATGGAACTGTGCACTTCACAGTTCCAGCGACTCGGTGTTTGGCTGTTGTGCGCATGTGCACATGTCCGAGATAAGATGCCGCACGCTAGGTAGAGGGAGCACTGTCTCTGACTGTGCAAGTGTCAAGTATTGTTCTTGATGACTCAGCAACGTGTATGGTGCTTAAGAACCATATATCATATTCTTGAATGTGATAAAGCGTAGAATTAGAAGATAATTATGCATCCAGCTATTTTATTTAATTCATAGTTTTTTTTAGGTTCTTTTATTTTACAGAAAAAATTTAAATAATGACTAAAAATTTTCTGAAGCAGCACCTCCACTAATTTTACCTATGAGCCGCCACTGCGGCCGCTAGGATTTTCCAAGTGTATATTATCATGTATCTCTCTCGCCTGTGCTCCAGGGAATACAAATCAAGGGCCTTCAACCGTTCCCAGTAATTTAGGTGCCTTATCGTACTTATGTGTGCTGTGAAAGTTCTTTGTACACTCTCTAGGTCAGCAATTTCTCTTGCATTGAAGGGAGCAGTTAGTGCGCAGCAGTATTCCAACCTAGAGAGAACAAATGATTTGAATACAATCATCATGAGCTTTGCATCCCTAGTTTTGAAGATTCTCATTATCTATCCTACCATTTTCCTAGTAGATGAGGTAGATACATTGTTGTCGTCTTCGAAAGCGAGATCCTCTGACATTATTATTCCCAGGTCCTTCACATTACTTTTTTGCTCTATTTGTTGTATACCTTGATACAGTTTTAATTTTCTCAAGTTTTCCATATCTGAGTAGTTGAAATTTCTCTTCATTGAACTTCATATTGTTTTGAAAGGCCCATTTGAATATTTGGTTGATGTCCGCTTGGAGTCTCGCGGTGTCTTCGATGGAGGTCACTGCCATGGAAATTCGGGTGTCATCCGCAAAGGAAGACATGGAACTATGGCTCATATCTCTGTCTATGTCAGATATGGGATGAGGAATAGAATGGGAGCGAGTACTGTGCCCTGTGGAACAGAGTTTTTCACCATAGCTGCCCCAGACTCTGACTTGTTTACTAGTAAGTTTATTCAGGTATACACAAATGCAGTTACATAGATTATCATACATAACAGCATATGTGTAGAGAACCTGGGATAACCCAAAAAAATCTGTCAGAGTGACTTATTTCCATTGGGTTCTTTTGTTACCTTATCAATAATGTCACTATTACTCTTCGTGTTCTGTTTGTCAGGGAGTTATAGCTCCATCAACCAACTTTTTCTGTTATTCCTTTATCACGCATTTTGTGCACTATTACACCATGGTCACACTTATCAAAAGTTTTTGTAAAGTCTTTGTATACTACACTGTATTTTGTTTATCCTCTACAGCATCCAGGATTTTGTCATAGTGATCCAGTAGCTGAGACAGGCAGGAGCGAGCTGCTCTAAACCCGCGTTTCCCTGGGTACTGTAAGTGGTGGGTATCTTGATGGTTGGCGATCTTGCTTCTTAGAACCCTTTCAAAAAATTTTATGATATGGGATGTTAGTGGTATCGGTCTGTAGTTCTTTGCAATTGCTTTACTGCCCTTTGTAGAGTGGGGCTATGTCTGTTGTTTTTAGTGAGCGTGGGATAACCCTTGTGTCTATGCTCCCTCTCCACATAATGTTGAAGGCACGTGACAGGGCTTCTTGCAGTTCTTGATGGAATTAGGATAATATACAAGATTTTTTCGATGACCAAATTTTGGGTCTCGTTCATAAAGAATTCATTTGAATTGTTGACCCTTAGTCTGAGCAGCGGCTCAATGAACAGTCAGTCATATATTGGGATTTTAGTATCTCACTCATTTTTTGGCTGTCAACTGTGCATACCCCATCTTGCCTAAGCAGAGGCCAAATACTGAATGTTGTTTTTCTCTTTGATATGGCATAAGAGTAGAAGTATTTTGGAAATTTTTCAATTTCTTTTATGGCTTTTAGTTCTTCCTGCGATTCTTATCTCCTGTAAGATTCCTTCAGCTTAAGTTCGATATTTGCAATTTCATTAACCAGTGCCTCCCTTCGTATTTCAGATATATTGCCCCCTCTCAGTAGCTCTGTTACGCTTTGCCTTTGCTGTATAGGGAGCGTCTCTCTCTTTCTAGTTTACATCTTCTAATTCTTTTCCTTAATGGAATGTGTCTTGAGCAGATCTCAAGAACCACAGAGTTTACATTTTCTAGGCAAATATTGGAATCTCAGCTTGTTCATTTAGGATATGGTTGACTTGTTCCCTATGCATAGATGTCTGTACCTCTATTATGTTGTGATTTGAATGTGTTGTCTTTGATACGGTTACATTGCGTATCAGATCGTCTTGTTGGCTCTAATATTTTCTGGTTTAAGGTGAATTTGCTGCAGAGATTTAATAGCTCATGCATGTGTGAATTTTTGTCTGAGTTGCCTCCTGGTGTGATCTCTGCTAAAATATTATTTGCTGCACTCATCCACTTTAGGTGTCTCAAACTGAAATCTCCCAGTAGCAAGATGTCTGGAGCAGGAGTTGGGAGATTTTCCAGGCAGTGGTCAATTTTCAAAAGTTGCTCCCGGAAATGCTGGGAAGTTGCATCTGGAGGCTTGTATACAACCACAATGAGAAGGTTTTGGTTTTCAGTCTTTACCGCCAATAACCTCAACTACAGCATTTGAGGTGTTTAGTAGTTCTGAGCAAATAAGCGCCTCTGTTACGTACAGGCCTTGCTGCCTGTTTAGTCTGTCACATCTGAATAGGTTATAACCTGGGATCCTTATTTCGCTCTCAAAATGATCCTTTGTGTAGGTCTCTGTGAATGCTGCAAACATTGCATTTGACTCCATGAGCAGTCCCTTGATGTAAGGAATTCTGTTTTTTTTTTTTTTGACAGCTTTAGACCTTGTATGTTTGCAAAGACAAATGTCGTTATATTGGTGGAATTTAGGAGGGTTTTATTTGCTGGATCTAATTTTTGTTGCTCTGGAGTGGAGGCCAGTGACTATGCCTCTGTTCCAGAGGTGTTTTTTTTACCTCCTGGCCCTAAAAAAACTCTCCCTGAAGAGGTTATGGCTCCCCTCTTTTGTTTCCAAAAGTCTGGCAGGTCTGAGTCTTCTTGTCCCCTTTAGATGATGTGCCTGGCAATATGCGTTGTAGCATTTTCTTTCATGGATTGATATGAGTGACACATTTTAGGGTGAAATAAGTTACAGGCAGGGAACTGCACTCTCCTGTTGTCATATGTGTGCAGCATTTTTTTGGGATGGTCAAAGGTGCATGTTCCACCTGTTTTACCAGATATATCATATGGTGCCTGCAGATACCCAAGGCATAGAATTTACGTAGATTGGATTCTGTTGCTAGGGTTTATTGCAGTTGCATTCCCTGGTGGAGCATTTTTTCTGTTTCCCCTCTACCTACCGCCTCTGTATGGACATCAGTACTTCCACCAAGTTTTGCTGGTAGTGTGTCAACACCATTCCCTGAGGCATCATCCCCGTTTTTTCCATCACCAGCGGTATCGCTATTTAGTACTTCTCTAAATTGAATAGAGTTGCCATTACTTGTTTCATCAGCATAGCCAATATCTCCTTTTGATTCACTGTCCTCCAGGACAACACTAGCAGGAAGACAGGAGCACTGTCTTCCAAGACAGCCCCATCCAACTCACCCATTTTATTTTCCCAGCTCACATACGATGCTGACATGTCTTCCAAGAAGGATCTTGTATTGGTGTTCTTGTCTTTTAATACATATGTAATTTTCTCATACAGGAGTATCTCGTTTGGGCAGACCCTAAAACATTTCTCCGATTTTGTATCAGATGTGGTCGCTGGTTTAAAATCCCTGCACACCCCATGGGACCATTTACCACAGAGACTGAATGCAATCCAGGCATGCTTTCGTCTGTGACCCTTTCTGCAGACTACACAGATTTTCATGGCGGTCATCTTACAACACTTTACAATAGTAATTTTAGTTTTTAACCAATATCCACCAAATCTATAACATATAATGATAGTGCTGCTGAATACATTCTGTAAAAAAAAAAAACTCACGAAATATGGACAATTAGTTATCAAGAAGTTCGGATGAGTGTTCTCCACTGTTAATCATCTGTAGGTATTGTGACTTATTATGGCTGCTAGTTTTGTTAATGCTTACATATTATATGTGGGTGTGGCTCCGCTTTCTCTCCAGACTTCAGTAAACACAAACAGCCTTGAGGGAATATGGATATACTGCTGTTGTTTCCGTAAGTGATGCAAGTCGTGTGTAGTCACGCCCACAGACTCCCCCTGGCATGACCATACACCTGGCATGAGCGTGTACCTGGCATGAGTGTGCACCTGGCATGAGTGTGCACCTGGCATGAGTGTGCACCTGGCATGAGTGTGCACCTGGCATGAGTGTGCACCTGGCATGAGTGTGCACCTGGCATGAGTGTGCACCTGGCATGAGTGTGCACCTGGCATGAGTGTGCACCTGGCATGAGTGTGCACCTGGCATGAGTGTGCACCTGGCATGAGTGTGCACCTGGCATGAGTGTGCACCTGGCATGAGTGTGCACCTGACATGAGCGTGCACCTGGCATGAGTGTGCACCTGGCATGAGTGTGCACCTGGCATGAGTGTGCACCTGGCATGAGTGTGCACCTGACATGAGTGTGCACCTGGCATGAGTGTGCACCTGACATGAGCGTGCACCTGGCATGAGTGTGCACCTGGCATGAGTGTGCACCTGGCATGAGTGTGCACCTGGCATGAGTGTGCACCTGGCATGAGTGTGCACCTGGCATGAGTGTGCACCTGGCATGAGTGTGCACCTGGCATGAGTGTGCACCTGGCATGAGTGTGTACCTGGCATGAGTGTGCACCTGGCATGAGTGTGCACCTGGCATGAGTGTGCACCTGGCATGAGTGTGCACCTGGCATGAGTGTGCACCTGGCATGAGTGTGCACCTGGCATGAGTGTGCACCTGGCATGAGTGTGCACCTGGCATGAGCGTGCACCTGGCATGAGTGTGCACCTGGCATGAGTGTGCACCTGACATGAGCGTGCACCTGGCATGAGTGTGCACCTGGCATGAGTGTGCACCTGGCATGAGTGTGCACCTGGCATGAGTGTGCACCTGACATGAGTGTGCACCTGGCATGAGTGTGCACCTGACATGAGCGTGCACCTGGCATGAGTGTGCACCTGGCATGAGTGTGCACCTGGCATGAGTGTGCACCTGGCATGAGTGTGCACCTGGCATGAGTGTGCACCTGGCATGAGTGTGCACCTGGCATGAGTGTGCACCTGGCATGAGTGTGCACCTGGCATGAGCATATACCTGACATGAGCGTGCACCTGGCATGAGCGTACACCTGACATGAGTGTGCACCTGGCATGAGTGTGCACCTGGCATGAGTGTGCACCTGGCATGAGTGTGCACCTGGCATGAGTGTGCACCTGGCATGAGTGTGCACCTGGCATGAGTGTGCACCTGGCATGAGCATACACCTGACATGAGCGTGCACCTGGCATGAGTGTGCACCTGGCATGAGTGTGCACCTGGCATGAGCATACACCTGACATGAGCGTGCACCTGGCATGAGTGTGCACCTGGCATGAGTGTGCACCTGGCATGAGTGTGCACCTGGCATGAGCATACACCTGACATGAGCGTGCACCTGGCATGAGTGTGCACCTGGCATGAGTGTGCACCTGGCATGAGTGTGCACCTGGCATGAGTGTGCACCTGGCATGAGTGTGCACCTGGCATGAGCATACACCTGACATGAGCGTGCACCTGGCATGAGTGTGCACCTGGCATGAGTGTGCACCTGGCATGAGTGTGCACCTGGCATGAACATACACCTAACATGAGTGCGCACCTGGCATGAGTGTGCACCTGGCATGAGTGTGCACCTGGCATGAGCGTGCACCTGGCATGAGTGTGCACCTGACATGAGCATACACCTAACATGAGTGCGCACCTGACATAAGCGTGCACCTGGCATGAGTGTGCACCTGGCATGAGCATACACCTGACATGAGCGTGCACCTGGCATGAGCATACACCTAACATGAGTGCGCACCTGGCATGAGTGTGCACCTGGCATGAGTGTGCACCTGGCATGAGTGTGCACCTGGCATGAGTGTGCACCTGGCATGAGTGTGCCCCTGGCATGAATGTGCACCTGGCATGAGTGTGCACCTGGCATGAGTGTGCACCTGGCATGAGTGTGCACCTGGCATGAGTGTGCACCTGGCATGAGCATACACCTAACATGAGTGCGCACCTGGCATTATCATACGCCTGACATAAGCGTGCACTTGACATGAGTGTACACATGACATGAGTGTGCACTTGGCATGAGCGTGCACCTAACATAAGCATTCACCTGACATGAGTGAGTACCTGACATAAGCGTGCAACTGACATGAGTGCACACCTGACATGAACGTGCACTTGACATAAGCGTGCACCTGACGTGGGGATGCACTTGACATAAGTGTGCATCTGACATAAGCGTGCACCTGACATGAGGGTACACCTGACATGAGGGTACACCTGACATGAGGGTACACCTGACATAAGCGTGCACCTGACATGAGGGTACACCTGACATAAGCGTGCACCTGACATGAGGGTACACCTGACATGAGCGTGCACCTGACAATAGCGTGCACTGGACATAAGCGTGCACTTGACATAAGCGTGCACTTGACATATGTGTGCACCTGACATAAGCGTGCACTTGACATAAGCGTGCACCTGACTCAATTCAGGGAACCGGAGCACAGCTCCAATTCCCTAGATCAAGAGCCCCTCACCAGCGTAAAGGAACCTACCGTGAGGGACCCACAAGGTGCAACATCAGGGTATCTTTATGTAGACGTGTCGCCATCCAGTCACTTTATTGTAGACGCGTCGCCATCCAGTCACTTTATTGTAGACGTGTCGCCATCCAGTCACTTTATTGTAGACGTTCCGCCATCCAGTCACTTTATTGTAGACGTGTCACCATCCAGTCACTTTATTGTAGACGTGTCGCCATCCAGTCACTTTATTGTAGACGTTCCGCCATCCAGTCACTTTATTGTAGACGTGTCACCATCCAGTCACTTTATTGTAGACGTTCCGCCATCCAGTCACTTTATTGTAGACGTGTCGCCATCCAGTCACTTTATTGTAGACGTGTCGCCATCCAGTCACTTTATTGTAGACGTGTCACCATCCAGTCACTTTATTGTAGACGTGTCACCATCCAGTCACTTTATTGTAGACGTGTCGCCATCCAGTCACTTTATTGTAGACGTTCCGCCATCCAGTCACTTTATTGTAGACGTGTCACCATCCAGTCACTTTAT
The DNA here is from genome assembly GCF_038502225.1 of Cherax quadricarinatus. Classification (NCBI taxonomy): domain Eukaryota; kingdom Metazoa; phylum Arthropoda; class Malacostraca; order Decapoda; family Parastacidae; genus Cherax; species Cherax quadricarinatus. The sequence continues at coordinate 6,109,569 of NC_091295.1, forward strand.
TGTAGACGTTCCGCCATCCAGTCACTTTATTGTAGACGTGTCGCCATCCAGTCACTTTATTGTAGACGTGTCGCCATCCAGTCACTTTATTGTAGACGTGTCACCATCCAGTCACTTTATTGTAGACGTGTCACCATCCAGTCACTTTATTGTAGACGTGTCGCCATCCAGTCACTTTATTGTAGACGTTCCGCCATCCAGTCACTTTATTGTAGACGTGTCACCATCCAGTCACTTTATTGTAGACGTTCCGCCATCCAGTCACTTTATTGTAGACGTGTCGCCATCCAGTCACTTTATTGTAGACGTGTCGCCATCCAGTCACTTTATTGTAGACGTGTCACCATCCAGTCACTTTATTGTAGACGTGTCACCATCCAGTCACTTTATTGTAGACGTGTCGCCATCCAGTCACTTTATTATAGACGTTCCGCCATCCAGTCACTTTATTGTAGACGTGTCGCCATCCAGTCACTTTATTGTAGACGTGTCACCATCCAGTCACTTTATTGTAGACGTTCCGCCATCCAGTCACTTTATTGTAGACGTTCCGCCATCCAGTCACTTTATTGTAGACGTGTCGCCATCCAGTCACTTTATTGTAGACGTGTCACCATCCAGTCACTTTATTGTAGACGTTCCGCCATCCAGTCACTTTATTGTAGACGTTCCGCCATCCAGTCACTGTATTGTAGACGTGTCGCCATCCAGTCCCTTTCTTGTAGACGTGTCACCATCCAGTCACTTTATTGTAGACGTTCCGCCATCCAGTCACTTTATTGTAGACGTGTCGCCATCCAGTCACTTTATTGTAGACGTGTCGCCATCCAGTCACTTTATTGTAGACGTGTCGCCATCCAGTCACTTATTGTAGACGTGTCGCCATCCAGTCACTTATTGTAGACGCGTCGCCATCCAGTCACTTTATTGTAGACGTGTCGCCATCCAGTCACTTTATTGTAGACGTGTCGCCATCCAGTCACTTTATTGTAGACGTGTCGCCATCCAGTCACTTTATTGTAGACGTGTCGCCATCCAGTCACTTTATTGTAGACGTTCCGCCATCCAGTCACTTTATTGTAGACGTGTCGCCATCCAGTCACTTTATTGTAGACGTGTCGCCATCCAGTCACTTATTGTAGACGTGTCGCCATCCAGTCACTTATTGTAGACGTGTCGCCATCCAGTGACATTATTGTAGACGTGTCGCCATCCAGTGACATTATTGTAGACGTGTCGCCATCCAGTGACATTATTGCAGACGTGTCGCCATCCAGTGACTTTATCAATACAGAGTCTAGGACATAATTAGAAGACAGTAGAACTATATACAAGAAATGAGGTAATCAGTCCCTCAGCCTTGGAGTTGGGGTGAAGAGCACCGTGGTTGTAGAGATTCCCTACAACCACGGTGAATATTTTGATGAGTTTCATACTTGGAATCCGACATTAAATAACGTTGATAATGGTTGTATATTAATCTGGGGAAGGTGCCGAACCTGTAGAGAGACTGTCTCCACCTGTCACACCAGTAGACTGTCTCCACCTGTCACACCAGTAGACTGTCTGCACCTGTCATACCAGTAGACTGTCTGCACCTGTCACACCAGTAGACTGTCTCCACCTGTCATACCAGTAGACTGTCTCCACCTGTCACACCAGTAGACTGTCTGCACCTGTCATACCAGTAGACTGTCTGCACCTGTCACACCAGTAGACTGTCTCCACCTGTCATACCAGTAGACTGTCTCCACCTGTCACACCAGTAGACTGTCTCCACCTGTCATACCAGTAGACTGTCTGCACCTGTCACACCAGTAGACTGTCTCCACCTGTCATACCAGTAGACTGTCTCCACCTGTCATACCAGTAGACTGTCTGCACCTGTCACACCAGTAGACTGTCTCCACCTGTCATACCAGTAGACTGTCTCCACCTGTCATACCAGTAGACTGTCTGCACCTGTCACACCAGTAGACTGTCTCCACCTGTCATACCAGTAGACTGTCTGCACCTGTCACACCAGTAGACTGTCTCCACCTGTCATACCAGTAGATTGTCTCCACCTGTCATACCAGTAGACTGTCTGCACCTGTCACACCAGTAGACTGTCTGCACCTGTCACACCAGTAGACTGTCTCCACCTGTCACACCAGTAGACTGTCTCCACCTGTCACACCAGTAGACTGTCTCCACCTGTCATACCAGTAGACTGTCTCCACCTGTCACACCAGTAGACTGTCTCCACCTGTCACACCAGTAGACTGTCTCCACCTGTCACACCAGTAGACTGTCTCCACCTGTCACACCAGTAGACTGTCTCCACCTGTCACACCAGTAGACTGTCTCCACCTGTCACACCAGTAGATTGTCTCCACCTGTCACACCAGTAGACTGTCTCCACCTGTCACACCAGTAGACTGTCTCCACCTGTCACACCAGTAGACTGTCTCCACCTGTCACACCAGTAGACTGTCTCCACCTGTCACACCAGTAGACTGTCTCCACCTGTCACACCAGTAGATTGTCTCCACCTGTCACACCAGTAGACTGTCTCCACCTGTCACACCAGTAGACTGTCTCCACCTGTCACACCAGTAGACTGTCTCCACCTGTCACACCAGTAGACTGTCTCCACCTGTCACACCAGTAGACTGTCTCCACCTGTCACACCAGTAGATTGTCTCCACCTGTCACACCAGTAGACTGTCTCCACCTGTCACACCAGTAGACTGTCTCCACCTGTCACACCAGTAGACTGTCTCCACCTGTCACACCAGTAGACTGTCTCCACCTGTCACACCAGTAGACTGTCTCCACCTGTGTAACGCAGTGCAGAGGTCACCAACGGATGCAGATGCTCCCACGATTAGGTCAGGTAATGAAGATTGAGACACTTATGCAACATATGGGAATCTTTATTCAGGAAACGTTTCGCCACACAGTGGCTTCATCAGTCCAATACAAAGCAGAAAATCGTAAGGAGAGGAGGAGTTTGAGGTAATCAGTCCCTCAGCCTGGAGTCGACTCCAGGTCACAGGACAAGTGTTTCCTGACGCGGGTGTTAGTTAGATAAGACATAAGATAACATTTTCTTCGGATTTTTAAACCCGGAGGGTTAACCAACCAGGAAAACCCAAGAAAGTCAGTGCGTCATCGAGGACTGTCTAACTTATTTCCATTGGGGTCCTTAATCTTCTCCCCCAGGATGCGACCCACACCAGTCGACTAACACCCAGGTACCTATTTGCTGCTAGGTGAACAGAACAACAGGTGTAAGGAAACGTGGCTAAATGTTTCTACTCGCCGGGAATCGAACCCGGGCCCTCCGTGTGTGAAGCGGGAGCTTTAGCCACCAGGCCACCGGCGCACCGGAGTACCGATGGAGCTTTCGGTCATCTGACCGAGGCCTTTCGCTGGCTTACCCCTCCACCCATTTAAAAATTATTATGATAAACATTAGGAATTAATCTTACCCAGGATGCATTACTCAAGGGGTGATAATTTGAAGCCTATCAAATAAGACGTCCTCGAGTCATGAACAAAATATTCGAGAAAACAAAAATATCGCCGAGAATATTAAAAAAAAAATTCCTGTATTTTTTCTAATTTTGATTTTATTTACCGTCCTATAAGACAAAATAAAAATATTATTTAAAAACTCCAGTCTCAAAAAATCGTACATAAAAAATGACAAATTAGCAACCACACAGACCAAAATAAATACCAAAAAATACTTCAGCTTATGATATATTAATGTTTAGGGTTTGAAGCCGATCAGAAGAGGCATTCTCTAGTTATTAAATGGGAAAATTTATTTAATAAAATTGGCAAAGTAAGATTTACACGGCTCCAAAATGAACGTTAAACTTTCTTGTAATAAAACCCAACAACTGGGAAAGTTTGAAGCCGATCAGAAAGAGTATTCTTTAGCTGATTACTTAGACACATGTGCAACATTTAGTTATCATTATTGAGATAAACGTTTCGTCAGACTGTGGTATCATCAGTCCATACGAAGAAAAAGAGTGAAGATCAAAGGAAGATTGAGGTGATCAGTCCCTCAACCCCGATATACCTAATAATCAGTAAATTCTCAAGGCAACGTATTTATTTATTTATTTATTTATTTAATTTATTTAGTATAAGTAAACTAGACGTTGTAGTCAGATCCAACCGTTAAACTTTCAATAAACTTTGAATAAACTTTAAATAAACTTTGAGTTAATATATCAGGACAGACCCAAGCGTCGTCCCTCTGGTGGCAACCTGACTCACTATGTTTGTTTACAGACCGTAGGTGAGGAGCCAGAGTGATCCAGTCATCATCAGAGCGTGAGTAGCCAGAGTGATCCAGTCATCATCAGAGCGTGAGTAGCCAGAGTGATCCAGTCATCATCAGAGCGTGAGTAGCCAGAGTGATCCAGTCATCATCAGAGCGTGAGTAGCCAGAGTGATCCAGTCACCATCAGAGCGTGAGTAGCCAGAGTGATCCAGTCATCATCAGAGCGTGAGTAGCCAGAGTGATCCAGTCACCATCAGAGCGTGAGTAGCCAGAGTGATCCAGTCATCATCAGAGCGTGAGTAGCCAGAGTGATCCAGTCACCATCAGAGCGTGAGTAGCCAGAGTGATCCAGTCACCATCAGAGCGTGAGTAGCCAGAGTGATCCAGTCACCATCACAGCGTGAGTAGCCAGAGTGATCCAGTCACCATCACAGCGTGAGTAGCCAGAGTGATCCAGTCACCATCAGAGCGTGAGTAGCCAGAGTGATCCAGTCATCATCAGAGCGTGAGTAGCCAGAGTGATCCAGTCATCATCAGAGCGTGAGTAGCCAGAGTGATCCAGTCATCATCAGAGCGTGAGTAGCCAGAGTGATCCAGTCATCATCAGAGCGTGAGTAGCCAGAGTGATCCAGTCACCATCAGAGCGTGAGTAGCCAGAGTGATCCAGTCACCATCAGAGCGTGAGTAGCCAGAGTGATCCAGTCACCATCACAGCGTGAGTAGCCAGAGTGATCCAGTCACCATCACAGCGTGAGTAGCCAGAGTGATCCAGTCACCATCAGAGCGTGAGTAGCCAGAGTCATCCAGTCATCATCAGAGCGTGAGTAGCCAGAGTGATCCAGTCATCATCAGAGCGTGAGTAGCCAGAGTGATCCAGTCACCATCAGAGCGTGAGTAGCCAGAGTGATCCAGTCATCATCAGAGCGTGAGTAGCCAGAGTGATCCAGTCATCATCAGAGCGTGAGTAGCCAGAGTGATCCAGTCACCATCAGAGCGCGAGTAGCCAGAGTGATCCAGTCATCATCAGAGCGTGAGTAGCCAGAGTGATCCAGTCAACATCACAGCATGAGTAGCCAGAGTGATCCAGTCACCATCACAGCGTGAGTAGCCAGAGTGATCCAGTCATCATCAGAGCGTGAGTAGCCAGAGTGATCCAGTCAACATCACAGCGTGAGTAGCCAGAGTGATCCAGTCACCATCACAGCGTGAGTAGCCAGAGTGATCCAGTCATCATCAGAGCGTGAGTAGCCAGAGTGATCCAGTCACCATCAGAGCGTGAGTAGCCAGAGTGATCCAGTCAACATCACAGCGTGAGTAGCCAGAGTGATCCAGTCACCATCACAGCGTGAGTAGCCAGAGTGATCCAGTCACCATCAGAGCGTGAGTAGCCAGAGTGATCCAGTACTCACCTAGTTGTACTCACCTAGTTGAGGTTGCGGGGGTCGAGTCCGAGCTCCTGGCCCCGCCTCTTCACTGATCGCTACTAGGTCACTCTCTCTGAACCGTCAGCTTTATCATACCTCTGCTTAAAGCTATGTATGGATCCTGCCTCCACTACTTCGCTTCCCAAACTATTCCACTTACTGACTACTCTGTGGCTGAAGAAATACTTCCTAACATCCCTGTGATTCATCTGTGTCTTCAACTTCCAACTGTGTCCCCTTGTTACTGTGTTCCCTTGTTACTGTGTCCAATCTCTGGAACATCCTGTCTTTGTCCACCTTGTTAATTCTTCTCAGTATTTTGTATGTCGTTATCATATCCCCCCTATCTCTCCTGTCCTCCAGTTTCGTCAGGTTGATTTCCCTTAACCTCTCCTCGTAGGACATACCTCTTAGCTCTGGGACTAGTCTTGTTGCAAACCTTTGCACTTTCTCTAGTTTCTTTACGTGCTTGGCTAGGTGTGGGTTCCAAACTGGTGCCGCATACTCCAATATGGGCCTAACGTACACGGTGTACAGGGTCCTGAACGATTCCTTATTAAGATGTCGGAATGCTGTTCTGAGGTTTGCTAGGCGCCCATATGCTGCAGCAGTTATTTGATTGATGTGCGCTTCAGGAGATGTGCCTGGTGTTATACTCACCCCAAGATCTTTTTCCTTGAGTGAGGTTTGTAGTCTCTGACCCCCTAGACTGTACTCCGTCTGCGGTCTTCTTTGCCCTTCCCCAATCTTCATGACTTTGCACTCGGTGGGATTGAACTCCAGGAGCCAATTGCTGGACCAGGTCTGCAGCCTGTCCAGATCCCTTCCTAGCTCTGCCTGGTCTTCGATCGAGTGAATTCTCATCAACTTCACGTCATCTGCAAACAGGGACACCTCAGAGTCTATTCCTTCCGTCATGTCTTTCACAAATACCAGAAACAGCACTGGTCCTAGGACTGACCCCTGTGGGACCCCGCTGGTCACAGGTGCCCACTCTGACACCTCGCCACGTACCATGACTCGCTGCTGTCTTCCTGACAAGTATTCCCTGATCCATTGTAGTGCCTTCCCTGTTATCCCTGCTTGGTCCTCCAGTTTTTGCACCAATCTCTTGTGTGGAACTGTGTCAAACGCCTTCTTGCAGTCCAAGAATATGCAATCCACCCACCCCTCTCTCTTGTCTTACTGCTGTCACCATGTCATAGAACTCCAGTAGGTTTGTGACACAGAATTTCCCGTCCCTGAAACCATGTTGGCTGCTGTTGATGAGATCATTCCTTTCTAGGTGTTCCACCACTCTTCTCCTGATAATCTTCTCCATGATTTTGCATACTATACATGTCAGTGACACTGGTCTGTAGTTTAATGCTTCATGTCTGTCTCCTTTTTTAAAGATTGGGACTACATTTGCTGTCTTCCATGCCTCAGGCAATCTCCCTGTTTCGATAGATGTATTGAATATTGTTGTTAGGGGTACACATAGCGCCTCTGCTCCCTCTCTCAATACCCATGGGGAGATGTTATCTGGCCCCATTGCCTTTGAGGTATCTAGCTCACTCAGAAGCCTCTTCACTTCTTCCTCGGTTGTGTGCACTGTGTCCAGAACATGGTGGTGTGCCCCACCTCTCCGTCTTTCTGGAGCCCCTTCTGTCTCCTCTGTGAACACTTCTTTGAATCTCTTGTTGAGTTCCTCACATACTTCACGGTCATTTCTTGTTGTCTCTCCTCCTTCCTTCCTTAGCCTGATTACCTGGTCCTTGACTGTTAGTTTCCTCCTGATGTGACTGTACAACAGTTTCGGGTCAGATTTGGCTTTTGCTGCTATGTCATTTTCATATTGTCTTTGGGCCTCCCTTCTTATCTGTGCATATTCGTTTCTGGCTCTACGACTGCTCTCCTTACTCTCCTGGGTCCTTTGCCTTCTATATTTCTTCCATTCCCTAGCACACTTGGTTTTTGCCTCCCTGCACCTTTGGGTAAACCATGGGCTCATCCTGGCTTTTTCATTATTCCTGTTACCCTTGGGTACAAACCACTCCTCAGCCTCCTTGCATTTTGTTGCTACATATTCCATCATCTCATTAACTGGCTTCCCTGCCAGTTCTCTGTCCCACTGAACCTCGTTCAGGAAGTTCCTCATTCCTGTGTAGTCCCCATTCTTGTAGTTTGGCTTCATTCGTCCTGGCCTTCCTGCTTCTTCCTCCACTTATAGCTCTACTGTGTATTCGAAGCTTAAAATCACATGGTCACTAGCCCCAAGGGGTCTTTCATATGTGATGTCCTCGATATCTGCACTACTCAAGGTGAATACTAAGTCTAGCCTTGCTGGTTCATCCTCTCCTCTCTCTCTTGTAGTGTCCCTTACGTGTTGGTACATGAAGTTTTCTAGTACCACCTCCATCATCTTAGCCCTCCATGTATCTTGGCCCCCATGCGGGTCCAAGTTCTCCCAATCAATCTCCTTGTGGATAAAGTCACCCATGATCAGGAGCTTTGCCCTACATGCATGAGCTCTTCTGGCCACTCTAGCCAGTGTGTCAACCATCGCTCTATTGCTCTAGTCGTACTCTTGCCTTGGCCTCCTGCTGTTCTGTGGTGGGTTATACATCACTGCTATTACCACCTTGCGACCTCCAGAGTGAAGCGTTCCCGCTATGTAATCACTTTCTTCTCCGCTGTCTCCTCTCTCCAGCTCATCAAAATTCCAGCGATTTTTGATCAGCAATGCCACTCCTCCACCCACACCACAGCGTGAGTAGCCCGAGTGATCCAGTCACCATCACAGTGTGAGTAGCTCGAGTGATCCAGTCACCACCACAGCGTGAGTAGCACGAGTGATCCAGTCACCACCACAGCGTGAGTAGCCAGAGTGATCCAGTCACCATCACAGCCTGAGTAGCCAGAGTGATCCAGTCACCATCACAGCGTGAGTAGCCAGAGTGATTCAGTCTCCATCACAGCGTGAGTAGCCAGAGTGATCCAGTCACCACCACAGCGTGAGTAGCCAGAGTGATTCAGTCACCACCACAGCGTGAGTAGCCCGAGTGATCCAGTCACCATCACAGCGTGAGTAGCCCGAGTGATCCAGTGACCACCACAGCGTGAGTAGCCCGAGTGATCCAGTCACAACCACAGCGTGAGTAGACCGAGTGATCCAGTCACCACCACAGCGTGAGTAGCCAGAGTGATCCAGTCACCACCACAGCGTGAGTAGCCAGAGTGATCCAGTCACCATCACAGCGTGAGTAGCCAGAGTGATCCAGTCACCACCACAGCGTGAGTAGCCGGAGTGATCCAGTCACCATCACAGCGTGAGTAGCCAGAGTGATCCAGTCACCATCACAGCGTGAGTAGCCAGAGTGATCCAGTCACCATCACAGCGTGAGTAGCCAGAGTGATCCAGTCACCATCACAGCGTGAGTAGCCAGAGTGATCCAGTCACCATCAGAACGCGAGTAGCCAGAGTGATCCAGTGACCACCACAGCGTGAGTAGCCAGAGTGATCCAGTCACCATCAGAGCGTGAGTAGCCAGAGTGATCCAGTCACCATCAGAGCGTGAGTAGCCAGAGTGATCTAGTCACCATCACAGCGTGAGTAGCCAGAGTGATCCAGTCACCATCAGAGCGTGAGTAGCCAGAGTGATCCACTCACCATCACAGCGTGAGTAGCCAGAGTGATCCAGTCACCATCAGAACGCAAGTAGCCCGAGTGATCCAGTCACCACCACAGCGTGAGTAGCCCGAGTGATCCAGTCAACACCACAGCGTGAGTAGCCAGAGTGATCCAGTCACCATCACAGCGTGAGTAGCCAGGGTGATCCAGTCACCATCACAGCGTGATTAACCAGAGTGATCCAGTCACCATCACAGCGTGAGTAGCCAGAGTGATCCAGTCACCATCACAGCGTGAGTAGCCAGAGTGATCCAGTCACCATCACAGCGTGAGTAGCCAGAGTGATCCAGTCACCATCAGAACGCGAGTAGCCCGAGTGATCCAGTCACCACCACAGCGTGAGTAGCCCGAGTGATCCAGTCACCACCACAGCGTGAGTAGCCAGAGTGATCCAGTCACCATCACAGCGTGAGTAGCCAGAGTGATCCAGTCACTACCACCGCGAGAGTAGCCGGAGTGATCCAGTCACCACCACAGCGTGAATAGCCAGAGTGATCCAGTCACCATAACAGCGTGAGTAGCCAGAGTGATCCAGTCAACATCACAGCGTGAGTAGCCAGAGTGATCCAGTCACCATCAGAGCGTGAGTAGCCAGAGTGGTTCAGTCACCATCAGAGCGTGAGTAGCCAGAGTGATACAGTCACCACCACAGCGTGATTAGCCAGAGTGATCCAGTCATTATCACAGCGTCAGTAGCCAGAGTGATCCAGTCACCATCAGAACGCGAGTAGCCAGAGTGATCCAGTCACCACCACAACGTGAGTAGCCCGAGTGATCCAGTCACCATCAGAGCGTGAGTAGCCAGAGTGATCCAGTCACCATCACAGCGTGAGTAGCCAGAGTGATCCAGTCACCACCACAGCGTGAGTAGCCCGAGTGATCCAGTCACCACCACAGAGTGAGTAGCCCGAGTGATCCAGTCACAACCACAGCGTGAGTAGCCAGAGTGATCCAGTCACCACCACAGCGTGAGTAGCCAGATTGATCCAGTCACCATCACAGCGTGAATAGCCAGAGTGATCCAGTCACCACCACAGTGTGAGTAGCCAGAGTGATCCAGTCACCATCACAGCGTGAGTAGCCAGAGTGATCCAGTCACAACCACAGCGTGAGTAGCCAGAGTGATCCAGTCACCACCACAGCGTGAGTAGCCAGAGTGATCCAGTCACCATCACAGCGTGAGTAGCCAGAGTGATCCAGTCACCACCACAGCGTGAGTAGCCAGAGTGATCCAGTCACCATCAGAGCGTGAGTAGCCAGAGTGATCCAGTCACCATCACAGCGTGAGTAGCCCGAGTGATCCAGTCACCATCACAGCGTGAGTAGCCAGAGTGATCCAGTCACCATCAGAGCGTGAGTAGTCAGAGTGATCCAGTCACCATCCAAGTTTGAGTAGCCAGAGTGATCCAGTCACCACCACAGCGTGAGTAGACAGAGTGATCCAGTCACCATCAGAGCGTGAGTAGCCAGAGTGATCCAGTCACCATCACAGCGTGAGTAGCCAGAGTGATCCAGTCACCACCACAGCGTGAGTAGCCAGAGTGATCCAGTCACCATCAGAGCGTGAGTAGCCAGAGTGATCCAGTCACCATCACAGCGTGAGTAGCCAGAGTGATCCAGTCACTACCACCGCGAGAGTAGCCGGAGTGATCCAGTCACCACCACAGCGTAAGTAGCCAGAGTGATCCAGTCACCATAACAGCGTGAGTAGCCAGAGTGATCCAGTCAACATCACAGAGTGAGTAGCCCGAGTGATCCAGTCACCATCAGAGCGTGAGTAGCCAGAGTGATCCAGTCACCATCAGAGCGTGAGTAGCCAGAGTGATACAGTCACCACCACAGCGTGAGTAGCCAGAGTGATCCAGTCACCATCACAGCGAGAGTAGCAAGAGTGATCCAGTCACCACCACAGCGTGAGTAGACCGAGTGATCCAGTCACAACCACAGCGTGAGTAGCCCGAGTGATCCAGTCACCACCACAGCGTGAGTAGACCGAGTGATCCAGTCACAACCACAGCGTGAGTAGACCGAGTGATCCAGTCACAACCACAGCGTGAGTAGCCAGAGTGATCCAGTCACCATCACAGCGTGAGTAGCCAGAGTGATCCAGTGACCACCACAGCGTGAGTAGCCAGAGTGATCCAGTCACCATCACAGCGTGAGTAGCGAGAATGAACCCGTCACCATAGCCAGAGTGATCCAGTCACCATCACAGCGTGAGTAGCCAGAGTGATCCAGTCACCATCAGAACGCGAGTAGCCCGAGTGAGTAGCCAGAGTGATCCAGTCACCATCACAGCGTGAGTAGCCAGAGTGATCCAGTCACCATCACAGCGTGAGTAGCCAGAGTGATCCAGTCAGTCACATCACAGCGTGAGTAGCCAGAGTGATCCAGTCACCATCACAGCGTGAGGAGCCAGAGTGATCCAGTCACCATCACAGCGTGAGTAGCCAGAGTGATCCAGTCACCATCACAGCGTGAGCCAGATTGATCCAGTCACCATCACAGCGTGAGTAGCCAGAGTGATCCAGTCACCATCACTGCGTGAGTAGCCAGAGTGATCCAGTCAACATCACAGCGTGAGTAGCCAGAGTGATCCAGTCACCATCACTGCGTGAGGAGCCAGAGTGATCCAGTCACCATCACAGCGTGAGTAGCCAGAGTGATCCAGTGAACATCACAGCGTGAGTAGCCAGAGTGATCCAGTCACCATCACAGAGTGAGTAGCCAGAGTGATCCAGTCACCATCACAGCGTGAGTAGCCAGAATGATCGTCACCATCAGAGCGTGAGTAGCCAGAGTGATTCAGTCAGTGAGTAGCACCAGTCAGAGCGTGCGTGAATAGCCGCGAGTGATGATCCAGTCACCATCACACCGTGAGTAGCCAGAGTGATCCTCACCATCAGTAGCCCGAGTGATCCAGTCACCACCACAGCGTGAGTAGCCCGAGTGATCCAGTCACCACCACAGCGAGAGTAGCCGGAGTGATCCAGTCACCACCACAGCGTGAATAGCCAGAGTGATCCAGTCACCATCAGAGCGTGAGTAGCCAGAGTGATCCAGTCACCATCACAGCGTGAGTAGCCAGAGTGATCCAGTCACTACCACCGCGAGAGTAGCCGGAGTGATCCAGTCACCACCACAGCGTGAATAGCCAGAGTGATCCAGTCACCATAACAGCGTGAGTAGCCAGAGTGATCCAGTCAACATCACAGCGTGAGTAGCCAGAGTGATCCAGTCACCATCAGAGCGTGAGTAGCCAGAGTGGTCCAGTCACCATCAGAGCGTGAGTAGCCAGAGTGATACAGTCACCACCACAGCGTGAGTAGCCAGAGTGATCCAGTCATTATCACAGCGTCAGTAGCCAGAGTGATCCAGTCACCATCAGAACGCGAGTAGCCAGAGTGATCCAGTCATCATCAGAGCGTGAGTAGCCCGAGTGATCCAGTCACCATCAGAGCGTGAGTAGCCAGAGTGATCCAGTCACCATCACAGCGTGAGTAGCCAGAGTGATCCAGTCACCACCACAGCGTGAGTAGCCCGAGTGATCCAGTCACCACCACAGAGTGAGTAGCCCGAGTGATCCAGTCACAACCACAGCGTGAGTAGCCAGAGTGATCCAGTCACCACCACAGCGTGAGTAGCCAGATTGATCCAGTCACCATCACAGCGTGAATAGCCAGAGTGATCCAGTCACCACCACAGTGTGAGTAGCCAGAGTGATCCAGTCACCATCACAGCGTGAGTAGCCAGAGTGATCCAGTCACAACCACAGCGTGAGTAGCCAGAGTGATCCAGTCACCACCACAGCGTGAGTAGCCAGAGTGATCCAGTCACCATCACAGCGTGAGTAGCCAGAGTGATCCAGTCACCACCACAGCGTGAGTAGCCAGAGTGATCCAGTCACCATCAGAGCGTGAGTAGCCATAGTGATCCAGTCACCATCACAGCGTGAGTAGCCAGAGTGATCCAGTCACCACCACAGCGTGAGTAGCCAGAGTGATCCAGTCACCATCACAGCGTGAGTAGCCAGAGTGATCCAGTCACCACCACAGCGTGAGTAGCCAGAGTGATCCAGTCACCATCAGAGCGTGAGTAGCCATAGTGATCCAGTCACCATCACAGCGTGAGTAGCCCGAGTGATCCAGTCACCATCACAGCGTGAGTAGCCAGAGTGATCCAGTCACCATCAGAGCGTGAGTAGTCAGAGTGATCCAGTCACCATCCAAGTTTGAGTAGCCAGAGTGATCCAGTCACCACCACAGCGTGAGTAGACAGAGTGATCCAGTCACCATCAGAGCGTGAGTAGCCAGAGTGATCCAGTCACCATCACAGAGTGAGTAGCCAGAGTGATCCAGTCACCACCACAGCGTGAGTAGCCAGAGTGATCCAGTCACCATCAGAGCGTGAGTAGCCAGAGTGATCCAGTCACCATCACAGCGTGAGTAGCCAGAGTGATCCAGTCACTACCACCGCGAGAGTAGCCGGAGTGATCCAGTCACCACCACAGCGTAAGTAGCCAGAGTGATCCAGTCACCATAACAGCGTGAGTAGCCAGAGTGATCCAGTCAACATCACTGCGTGAGTAGCCCGAGTGATCCAGTCACCATCAGAGCGTGAGTAGCCAGAGTGATCCAGTCACCATCAGAGCGTGAGTAGCCAGAGTGATACAGTCACCACCACAGCGTGAGTAGCCAGAGTGATCCAGTCACCATCACAGCGAGAGTAGCAAGAGTGATCCAGTCACCACCACAGCGTGAGTAGCCCGAGTGATCCAGTCACCACCACAGCGTGAGTAGCCGGAGTGATCCAGTCACCACCACAGCGTGAGTAGCCCGAGTGATCCAGTCACCTCCACAGCGTGAGTAGCCAGAGTGATCCAGTCACCACCACAGCGTGAGTAGCCAGAGTGATCCAGTCACCATCACAGCGTGAGTAGCCAGAGTGATCCAGTCACCATCACAGCGTGAGTAGCCAGAATGAACGTCACCATCAGAACGTGAGTAGCCAGAGTGATCCAGTCACCATCAGAGTGAGTAGCCAGAGTGATCCAGTCACCACCACAGCGTGAGGAGCCAGAGTGATCCAGTCACCATCACAGCGTGAGTAGCCAGAGTGATCCAGTCACCATCAGAGCGTGAGTAGCCAGAGTGATCCAGTCACCATCAGAGCGTGAGTAGCCAGAGTGATCCAGTCACCATCACAGCGTGAGGAGCCAGAGTGATCCAGTCACCATCACAGCGTGAGGAGCCAGAGTGATCCAGTCACCATCACTGCGTGAGTAGCCAGAGTGATCCAGTCAACATCACAGCGTGAGTAGCCAGAGTGATCCAGTCACCATCACAGCGTGAGGAGCCAGAGTGATCCAGTCACCATCACAGCGTGAGGAGCCACAGTGATCCAGTCACCATCACGGTGTGAGTAGCCAGAGTGATCCATTGAACATCACAGCGTGAGTAGCCAGAGTGATCCAGTCACCATCACAGAGTGAGTAGCCAGAGTGATCCAGTCACCATCACACCGTGAGTAGCCAGAGTGATCCTGTCACCACCACAGCGTGAGTAGCCCGAGTGATCCAGTCACCACCACAGCGTGAGTAGCCGGAGTGATCCAGTCACCACCACAGCGTGAGTAGCCCGAGTGATCCAGTCACCTCCACAGCGTGAGTAGCCAGAGTGATGCAGTCACCACCACAGCGTGAGTAGCCAGAGTGATCCAGTCACCATCACAGCGTGAGTAGCCAGAGTGATCCAGTCACCATCACAGCGTGAGTAGCCAGAATGAACGTCACCATCAGAACGTGAGTAGCCAGAGTGATCCAGTCACCATCAGAGTGAGTAGCCAGAGTGATCCAGTCACCATCACAGCGTGAGTAGCCCGAGTGATCCAGTCACCACCACAGCGTGAGTAGCCGGAGTGATCCAGTCACCACCACAGCGTGAGTAGCCCGAGTGATCCAGTCACCACCACAGCGTGAGTAGCCCGAGTGATCCAGTCACCTCCACAGCGTGAGTAGCCAGAGTGATCCAGTCACCACCACAGCGTGAGTAGCCAGAGTGATCCAGTCACCATCACAGCGTGAGTAGCCAGAGTGATCCAGTCACCAACACAGCGTGAGTAGCCAGAATGAACGTCACCATCAGAACGTGAGTAGCCAGAGTGATCAGTCACCATCAGAGTGAGTAGCCAGAGTGATCCAGTCACCATCACAGCGTGAGTAGCCAGAGTGATCCAGTCAGCATCACAGCGTGAGTAGCCAGAGTGATCCAGTCACCATCACAGCGTGAGGAGCCAGAGTGGTCCAGTCACCATCACAGCGTGAGGAGCCAGAGTGATCCAGTCACCATCACAGCGTGAGGAGCCAGAGTGATCCAGTCACCATCACAGCGTGAGTAGCCAGAGTGATCCAGTCACCATCACAGCGTGAGGAGCCAGAGTGATCCAGTCACCATCACAGCGTGAGGAGCCAGAGTGATCCAGTCACCATCACAGCGTGAGTAGCCAGAGTGATCCAGTCAGCATCACAGCGTGAGTAGCCAGAGTGATCCAGTCACCATCACAGCGTGAGGAGCCAGAGTGATCCAGTCACCATCACAGCGTGAGGAGCCAGAGTGATCCAGTCACCATCACAGCGTGAGGAGCCAGAGTGATCCAGTCACCATCACAGCGTGAGGAGCCAGAGTGATCCAGTCACCATCACAGCGTGAGTAGCCAGATTGATCCAGTCACCATCACAGCTTGAGGAGCCAGAGTGATCCAGTCACCATCACAGCGTGAGTAGCCAGAGTGATCCAGTCAGCATCACAGCGTGAGTAGCCAGAGTGATCCAGTCACCATCACAGCGTGAGGAGCCAGAGTGATCCAGTCACCATCACAGCGTGAGGAGCCAGAGTGATCCAGTCACCATCACAGCGTGAGTAGCCAGAGTGATCCAGTCACCATCACAGCGTGAGGAGCCAGAGTGATCCAGTCACCATCACAGCGTGAGTAGCCAGAGTGATCCAGTCAGCATCACAGCGTGAGTAGCCAGAGTGATCCAGTCACCATCACAGCGTGAGGAGCCAGAGTGATCCAGTCAGCATCACAGCGTGAGTAGCCAGAGTGATCCAGTCACCATCACAGCGTGAGTAGCCAGAGTGATCCAGTCAGCATCACAGCGTGAGTAGCCAGAGTGGTCCAGTCACCATCACAGCGTGAGGAGCCAGAGTGATCCAGTCACCATCACAGCGTGAGGAGCCAGAGTGATCCAGTCACCAGCACAGCGTGAGGAGCCAGAGTGATCCAGTCACCATCACAGCGTGAGGAGCCAGAGTGATCCAGTCACCATCACAGCGTGAGGAGCCAGTGATCCAGTCACCATCACTGCGTGAGGAGCCAGAGTGATCCAGTCACCATCACAGCGTGAGGAGCCAGAGTGATCCAGTCACCATCACAGCGTGAGGAGCCAGAGTGATCCAGTCACCATCACAGCGTGAGGAGCCAGTGATCCAGCACCTCTCTCATAAACATTCAAACATCTACTATACACACACATTCTCCTCAATCTCGGGAAAGTGTTTCTTATGCGTTAGTGCGTCTGTGGTGGAGGTGTTGCAACCTCACACCAGAGTTAAGTGTTGAGGGAGGCACCTCCGGCTCACTGCACACGCAACACATACATCACTGAATCCAGAATTACCTTTGAGCTGATAGATGGTTTGGAAGACAGCTGAAAATGTCTTCAGTAATTTCAAATCGCTATAATTTAAGTCGTAAACGCTGCATCACTCACAGAATTTTAAGTTACACTTTCCAAACTATCGTGCAAGCTGTCGTCTGTAAAACTTTATAATTACTAGTCGAAATTTCTAGTTTATCACGTCACTGATGGCCTGCCAGGACACACGTACATATGTACGTACACAAGTACACACATTCAGAGATGCATGCACTAATACACATGTGTAAGATACATATGTATACCTGGAGTATACATGGAGAATGTTTTGGGGGTCAACATCCCCGCGGCCCAGTTTGTGACCAGGCCTCATTGTGGATCAGGGCCTGATCAACCAGGCTGTTACTGTTGGCCGCACGTAAATCAACATACGAATCACATGTTCAGCAACAAACACATACATAATAACACCTACCCATATGATTTACATAAAGACTCACATGATTCACATATAACACCCAAATGATTCACATATAATCCTTACCAAATATGATTCACATAAATAATAACACATACCCAAACGTAGGCTGTAAGCGTACATGCCTAGTTCCCATAGTTCCCACCAGGGGACAGGTCTATGGGTGGGTAGGCCCTGACCTGTCTCTCTCACTCGGCATCGAGGCATCCTAGAGTCAACTAGGCCTACTCCTCTCTCCCTCGTGGGCATGCCCCCCCCACCCGTGGCCAGGGCAACTTAAACACACTACCTGTGTACCCATATGATTCACATAAATAATAACACTTACCCATATGATTCACATAAATAATAACACTTACCCACATGATTCACATAAATAATAACACCCACATGATTCACATAAATAATAACACTTACCCACATGATTCACATAAATAATAACACCTACCCATATGATTCACATAAATAATAACACCCACATGATTCACATAAATAATAACACTTACCCACATGATTTACATGAATAATAACACTTACCCACATGATTCACATAAATAATAACACCCACATGATTCACATAAATAATAACACCCACATGATTCACATAAATAACAACACTTACCCACATGATTCACATAAATAATAACACTTACCCACATGATTCACATAAATAATAACACTTACCCACATGATTCACATAAATAATAACACTTACCCACATGATTCACATAAATAATAACACTTACCCACATGATTCACATAAATAATAACACTTACCCACATGATTCACATAAATAATAACACCCACATGATTCATATAAATAATAACACTTACCCACATGATTCACATAAATAATAACACTTACCCACATGATTCACATAAATAATAACACTTACCCACATGATTCACATAAATAATAACACTTACCCACATGATTCACATAAATAATAACACTTACCCACATGATTCACATAAATAATAACACTTACCCACATGATTCACATAAATAATAACACCCAAATGATTCACATAAATAATAACACCCACATGATTCACATAAACAATAACACTTACCCACATGATTCACATAAATAGTAACACTTACCCACATGATTCACATAAATAATAACACCCACATGATTCACATAAACAATAACACTTACCCACATGATTCACAAAAATAATAACACTTACCCACATGATTCACATAACACCTACCCACATGATTCACATAAATAATAACACCTACCCACATGATTCACATAAATAATAACACTTACCCACATGATTCACATAAATAATAACACTTACCCACATGATTCACATAAATAATAACACCCATATGATTCACATAAACAATAACACTTACCCACATGATTCACAAAAATAATAACACTTACCCACATGATTCACATAACACCTACCCACATGATTCACATAAATAATAACACCTACCCACATGATTCACATAAATAATAACACTTACCCACATGATTCACAAAAATAATAACACTTACCCACATGATTCACATAACACCTACCCACATGATTCACACAAATAATAACACCTACCCACATGATTCACATAAATAATAACACTTACCCACATGATTCACATAAATAATAACACTTACCCACATGATTCACATAAATAATAACACTTACCCACATGATTCACATAAATAATAACACTTACCCATATGATTCACATAAATAATAACACTTACCCAAATGATTCACATAAATAATAACACCTACCCACATGATTCACATAAATAATAACACCCACATGATTCACATAAACAATAACACCTACCCACATGATTCACATAAATAATAACACTTACCCACATGATTCAAATAAATAATAACACCCACATGATTCACATAAATAATAACCCTTACCCACATGATTCACATAAATAATAACACCCACATGATTCAAATAAATAATAACACCCACATGATTCACATAAACAATAACACCTACCCACATGATTCACATAAATAATAACACTTACCCACATGATTCAAATAAATAATAACACCCACATGATTCAAATAAACAATAACACCTACCCACATGATTCACATAAATAATAACACTTACCCACATGATTCAAATAAATAATAACACCCACATGATTCACATAAACAATAACACTTACCCACATGATTCACAAAAATAATAACACTTACCCACATGATTCACATAAATAACACCTACCCACATGATTCACATAAATAATAACACTTACCCACATGATTCACATAAATAATAACACCCACATGATTCACATAAATAATAACACTTACCCAAATGATTCACATAAATAATAACACCCACATGATTCACATAAATAATAACACCTACCCACATGATTCACATAAATAATAACACCTACCCACATGATTCACATAAATAATAACACCTACCCACATGATTCACATAAATAATAACACCTACCCACATGATTCACATAAATAATAACACCTACCCACATGATTCACATAAATAATAACACCTACCCACATGATTCACATAAATAATAACACTTACCCACATGATTCACATAAATAATAACACTTACCCACATGATTCACATAAATAATAACACTTACCCACATGATTCACAAAAATAATAACACCTACCCATATAATTCACATAAATAAGAACACTTACCCACATGATTCACATAAATAATAACACCTACCCACATGATTCACATAAACAATAACACTTACCCACATGATTCACATAAATAATAACACCTACCCACATGATTCACATAAATAATAACACTTACCCACATGATTCACATAAATAATAACACCTACCCACATGATTCACATAAATAATAACACTTACCCACATGATTCACATAAATAATAACACCTACCCACATGATTCACATAAATAATAACACCTACCCACATGATTCACATAAATAATAACACTTACCCACATGATTCATATAAATAATAACACCTACCCACATGATTCACATAAATAATAACACTTACCCACATGATTCACATAAATAATAACACCTACCCACATGATTCACATTAATAACACTTACCCACATGATTCACATAAATAATAACACCTACCCACATGATTCACATAAATAATAACACCTACCCACATGATTCACATAAATAATAACACCTACCCACATGATTCACATAAATAATAACACTTACCCACATGATTCACATAAATATATTTCCCTGATAACTAAATATTCATTTTTATAAGTAATATAATAGGCATTATTAGTAGAGTTGGTTGTGGGAACAACAATAAAACTCAAGCCTCGGTAACTTTATTATAATAACTCACAATAACTGTAACTGAGAAGCTCAACAGTCACCTAATTTATTTTTTTATGTTAGAGAAAATAAAACCTGGAGAGATATGATTTAACCTAAATTATACGAAATTATCGTTCAGTAAACCACGGCTGTTAAATTATGTGAGAGACATTAATACACCGAGTGATGTATGTCTCTCAGTGTATATATATTGACAGGTGTATGTCTCTCAGTGTATATATACTGACAGGTGTATGTCTCTCAGTGTATATATATTGACAGGTGTATGTCTCTCAGTGTATATATAATGGCAGGTGTATGTCTCTCAGTGTATATATACTGACAGGTGTATGTCTCTCAGTGTATATATATTGACAGGTGTATGTCTCTCAGTGTATATATAATGGCAGGTGTATGTCTCTCAGTGTATATATACTGACAGGTGTATGTCTCTCAGTGTATATATAATGGCAGGTGTATGTCTCTCAGTGTATATATATTGACAGGTGTATGTCTCTCAGTGTATATTTAATGGCTGGTGTATGTCTCTCAGTGTATATATAAGGGCAGGTGTATGTCTCTCAGTGTATATATAATGGCAAGTGTATGTCTCTCAGTGTATATATATTGACAGGTGTATGTCTTTCAGTGTACATATATTGACAGGTGTATGTCTCTCAGTGTATATATAATGGCAAGTGTATGTCTCTCAGTGTATATATAATGGCAGGTGTATCTCTCTCAGTGTATATATATTGACAGGTGTATGTCTCTCAGTGTATATATAATGGCAGATGTATCTCTCTCAGTGTATATATATTGACAGGTGTATGTCTCTCAGTGTATATATAATGGCAGGTGTATCTCTCTCAGTGTATATATACTGACAGGTGTATGTCTCTCAGTGTATATATAATGGCAGGTGTATCTCTCTCAGTGTATATATATTGACAGGTGTATGTCTCTCAGTGTATATATAATGGCAGGTGTATGTCTCTCAGTGTATATATATTGACAGGTGTATGTCTCTCAGTGTACATATATTGACAGGTGTATGTCTCTCAGTGTATATATAATGACAGGTGTATGTCTCTCAGTGTATATATACTGACAGGTGTATGTCTCTCAGTATATATATAATGGCAGGTGTATGTCTCTCAGTGTATATATACTGACAGGTGTATGTCTCTCAGTGTATATATACTGACAGGTGTATGTCTCTCAGTGTATATATAATGGCAGGTGTATGTCTCTCAGTGTATATATACTGACAGGTGTATGTCTCTCAGTGTATATACACTGACAAGTATATATATCTGTGTATATATACTGACAGGTGTATGTCTCTCAGTGTATATACACTGACAAGTATATATCTCTCATTGTATATACACTGACAAGTATATGTCTCTCAGTGTATATATACTGACAGGTGTATGTCTCTGTGTATATATACTGACAGGTGTATGTCTCTGTGTATATATACTGACAGGTGTATGTCTCTCAGTGTATATACACTGACAGGTGTATGTCTCTGTGTATATACACTGACAGGTGTATGTCTCTCAGTGTATATACACTGACAGGTGTATGTCTCTCAGTGTATATATACTGACAGGTGTATGTCTCTCAATGCATATATACTGAGAGGTGTATGTCTATCAGTGTATATATACTGACAGGTGTATGTCTCTCAGTGTATATATACTGACAGGTGTATGTCTCTCTGTGTATATACACTGACAGGTGTATGTCTCTCTGTGTATATACACTGACACGTGTATGTCTCTCTGTGTATATACACTGACAGGTGTATGTCTCTCTGTGTATATACACTGACAGGTGTATGTCTCTCTGTGTATATACACCGAGTGATGTCTGTCTCTGAATTGCAGTGTTGTCCCACAGTGTACCTGTTGTTCCCACAATGTACATGCTGTTCCCACAGTGTACCTGTTGTTCCCACAAAGTACCTGTTGTTCCCACAATGTACCTGTTGTTCCCACAGTGTACCTGTTGTTCAAACAGTGTACCTGTTGTTCAAACAGTGTATCTGTTGTTCCCACAGTGTACCTGTTGTTCCCACAATGTACCTCTTGTTTCCACAGTGTACCTGTTGTTCCCACAATGTGCCTGTTGTTCCCACAGTGTACCTATTGTTCAAACAGTGTACCTGTTGTTCCCACAATGTACATGCTGTTCCCACAGTGTACCTGTTGTTCCCACAAAGTACCTGTTGTTCCCACAATGTACCTGTTGTTCCCACAGTGTACCTGTTGTTCAAACAGTGTACCTGTTGTTCAAACAGTGTATCTGTTGTTCCCACAGTGTACCTGTTGTTCCCACAATGTACCTCTTGTTTCCACAGTGTACCTGTTGTTCCCACAATGTGCCTGTTGTTCCCACAGTGTACCTATTGTTCAAACAGTGTACCTGTTGTTCCCACAATGTACATGCTGTTCCCACAGTGTACCTGTTGTTCCCACAAAGTACCTGTTGTTCCCACAATGTACCTGTTGTTCCCACAGTGTACCTGTTGTTCAAACAGTGTACCTGTTGTTCAAACAGTGTATCTGTTGTTCCCACAGTGTACCTGTTGTTCCCACAATGTACCTCTTGTTTCCACAGTGTACCTGTTGTTCCCACAATGTGCCTGTTGTTCCCACAGTGTACCTATTGTTCAAACAGTGTACCTGTTGTTCCCACAATGTGCGTGTTGTTCCCACAGTGTACCTATTGTTCAAACAGTGTACCTGTTGTTCCCACAGTGTACCTATTGTTTAAACAGTGTACCTGTTGTTCCCACAGTGTACCTATTGTTCAAACAGTGTACCTGTTGTTCCCACAGTGTACCTATTGTTCAAACAGTGTACCTGTTGTTCCCACAGTGTACCTATTGTTCAAACAGTGTACCTGTTGTTCCCACAGTGTACCTATTGTTCAAACAGTGTACCTGTTGTTCCCAAAATGTACATGCTGTTCCCACAGTGTACCTGTTGTTCCCACAAAGCACCTGTTGTTCCCACAATGTACCTGTTGTTCCCACAGTGTACCTGTTGTTCAAACAGTGTACCTGTTGTTCAAACAGTGTATCTGTTGTTCCCATAGTGTACCTGTTGTTCCCACAATGTACCTCTTGTTTCCACAGTGTACCTGTTGTTCCCACAATGTGCCTGTTGTTCCCACAGTGTAACTATTGTTCAAACAGTGTACCTGTTGTTCCCACAATGTACATGCTGTTCCCACAGTGTACCTGTTGTTCCCACAAAGTACCTGTTGTTCCCACAATGTACCTGTTGTTCACACAGTGTACCTGTTGTTCAAACAGTGTACCTGTTGTTCAAACAGTGTATCTGTTGTTCCCACAGTGTACCTGTTGTTCCCACAATGTACCTCTTGTTTCCACAGTGTACCTGTTGTTCCCACAATGTGCCTGTTGTTCCCACAGTGTACCTATTGTTCAAACAGTGTACCTGTTGTTCCCACAATGTGCGTGTTGTTCCCACAGTGTACCTATTGTTCAAACAGTGTACCTGTTGTTCCCACAGTGTACCTACTGTTCAAACAGTGTACCTGTTGTTCCCACAGTGTACCTATTGTTCAAACAGTGTACCTGTTGTTCCCACAGTGTACCTATTGTTCAAACAGTGTACCTGTTGTTCCCACAGTGTACCTATTGTTCAAACAGTGTACCTGTTGTTCCCACAGTGTACCTATTGTTCAAACAGTGTACCTGTTGTTCCCACAGTGTACCTATTGTTCAAACAGTGTACCTGTTGTTCCCACAATGTACATGCTGTTCCCACAGTGTACCTGTTGTTCCCACAAAGTACCTGTTGTTCCCACAATGTACCTGTTGTTCCCACAGTGTACCTGTTGTTCAAACAGTGTACCTATTGTTCAAACAGTGTACCTGTTGTTCCCACAGTGTACCTATTGTTCAAACAGTGTACCTGTTGTTCCCACAGTGTACCTATTGTTCAAACAGTGTACCTGTTGTTCCCACAATGTACATGCTGTTCCCACAGTGTACCTGTTGTTCCCACAAAGTACCTGTTGTTCCCACAATGTACCTGTTGTTCCCACAGTGTACCTGTTGTTCAAACAGTGTACCTGTTGTTCAAACAGTGTATCTGTTGTTCCCACAGTGTACCTGTTGTTCCCACAATGTACCTCTTGTTTCCACAGTGTACCTGTTGTTCCCACAATGTGCCTGTTGTTCCCACAGTGTACCTATTGTTCAAACAGTGTACCTGTTGTTCCCACAATGTACATGCTGTTCCCACAGTGTACCTGTTGTTCCCACAAACTACCTGTTGTTCCCACAATGTACCTGTTGTTCCCACAGTGTACCTGTTGTTCAAACAGTGTACCTGTTGTTCAAACAGTGTATCTGTTGTTCCCACAGTGTACCTGTTGTTCCCACAATGTACCTCTTGTTTCCACAGTGTACCTGTTGTTCCCACAATGTGCCTGTTGTTCCCACAGTGTACCTATTGTTCAAACAGTGTACCTGTTGTTCCCACAATGTGCGTGTTGTTCCCACAGTGTACCTATTGTTCAAACAGTGTACCTGTTGTTACCACAGTGTACCTACTGTTCAAACAGTGTACCTGTTGTTCCCACAGTGTACCTATTGTTCAAACAGTGTACCTGTTGTTCCCACAGTGTACCTATTGTTCAAACAGTGTACCTGTTGTTCCCACAGTGTACCTATTGTTCAAACA
Organism: Cherax quadricarinatus; assembly: GCF_038502225.1. NCBI lineage: Eukaryota > Metazoa > Arthropoda > Malacostraca > Decapoda > Parastacidae > Cherax > Cherax quadricarinatus. The sequence continues at coordinate 6,135,133 of NC_091295.1, forward strand.
GTGTACCTGTTGTTCCCACAGTGTACCTATTGTTCAAACAGTGTACCTGTTGTTCCCACAGTGTACCTATTGTTCAAACAGTGTACCTGTTGTTCCCACAATGTACATGCTGTTCCCACAGTGTACCTGTTGTTCCCACAAAGTACCTGTTGTTCCCACAATGTACCTGTTGTTCCCACAGTGTACCTGTTGTTCAAACAGTGTACCTGTTGTTCAAACAGTGTATCTGTTGTTCCCACAGTGTACCTGTTGTTCCCACAATGTACCTCTTGTTTCCACAGTGTACCTGTTGTTCCCACAATGTGCCTGTTGTTCCCACAGTGTACCTATTGTTCAAACAGTGTACCTGTTGTTCCCACAATGTGCGTGTTGTTCCCACAGTGTACCTATTGTTCAAACAGTGTACCTGTTGTTCCCACAGTGTACCTATTGTTCAAACAGTGTACCTGTTGTTCCCACAGTTTACCTATTGTTCAAACAGTGTACCTGTTGTTCCCACAGTGTACCTATTGTTCAAACAGTGTACCTGTTGTTCCCACAATGTTCCTATTGTTCAAACAGTGTACCTGTTGTTCCCACAATGTGCCTGTTGTTCCCACAGTGTACCTATTGTTCAAACAGTGTACCTGTTGTTCCCACAGTGTACCTATTGTTCAAACAGTGTACCTGTTGTTCCCACATTGTATCTTGTTCTCACAATGTACCTGTTGTTCCCACAGTGTACCTGTTGTTCCCACAGTGTACCTATTGTTCAAACAGTGTACCTGTTGTTCCCACATTGTATCTTGTTCTCACAATGTACCTGTTGTTCCCACAGTGTACCTGTTGTTCCCACAGTGTACCTGTTGTTCCCACAGTGTACCTGTTGTTCCCATAATGTACCTGTTGTTCCCACAGTGTACTTGTTGTTCCCACAGTGTACCTGTTGTTCCCACAGTATACCTGTTGTTCCTACAGTGTACCTGTTGCTCCCATAATGTACCCGTTGTCCCCACAGTGTACCTCTTCTTCCCACAGCGTACCTCTTGTTCCCACAGTGTACTTGTTGTTGCCACAGTGTACCTCTTCTTCCCACAGCGTACCTCTTGTTCCCACAGTGTAACTGTTCTTCCCACTGTGTACATGTTGTTCCCATAATGTACCTCTTGTTCCCACAGTGTACTTGTTGTTGCCACAGTGTACCTCTTGTTCCCACAGTGTACCTCTTGTTTCCACAAAGTACCTGTTGTTCCCACAGTGTACCTGTTGTTCCCACAGGGTACCTCTTGTTCCCACAGTGTACATCTTGTTCCCACAATGTACCTGTTGTTCCCACAATGTACCTGTTCTTCCCACAGTGTACCTCTTGTTACCACAGTGTAATTGTTGTTCCCACTGTGTACCTGTCGTTCCCACAGTATACCAGTTGTTCCTACAGTGTACCTGTTGTTCCCACAGAGTACGTGCTGTTCCCACAAAGCACCTGTTGTTTCCACAGTGTACCTCTTGTTCCCACAGTATACCTCTTGTTCCCACAGTGTACCTCTTGTTCCCACAGTGTAATTGTTGTTCCAACAGTGTACCTGTTGTTCTCACAGTATACCTGTTGTTTTTACAGTATAAACATTGATTTTAACAGCATGCCACACCAGCATGACACACCAGCATAACACACCATCATGACACACCAGCATAACACACCAGCATGACACACCAGCATAACACACCATCATGACACACCAGCATAACACACCAGCATGACACACCAGCATAACACACCAGCATGACACACCAGCATAACACACCAGCATGACACACCAGCATAACACACCAGCATAACACACCAGCATGACACACCAGCATAACACACCAGCATGACACACCAGCATAACACACCAGCATGACACACCAGCATAACACACCAGCATGACACACCAGCATAACACACCAGCATAACACACCAGCATGACACACCAGCATAACACACCATCATGACACACCAGCATAACACACCAGCATGACACACCAGCATAACACACCATCATGACACACCAGCATAACACACCAGCATGACACACCAGCATAATACACCATCATGACACACCAGCATAACACACCAGCATAACACACCAGCATAACACACCAGCATAACACACCATCATGACACACCAGCATAACACACCAGCATAACACACCAGCATAACACACCAGCATGACACATCAGCATAACACACCATCATGACACACCAGCATAACACACCAGCATGAACCACCAGCATAACACACCATCATGACACACCAGCATAACACACCAGCATGACACACCAGCATAACACACCAGCATGACACACCAGCATAACACACCAGCATGACACACCAGCATAACACACCAGCATAACACACCAGCATGACACACCAGCATAACACACCAGCATGACACACCAGCATAACACACCAGCATGACACACCAGCATAACACACCAGCATGACACACCAGCATAACACACCAGCATAACACACCAGCATGACACACCAGCATAACACACCATCATGACACACCAGCATAACACACCAGCATGACACACCAGCATAACACACCATCATGACACACCAGCATAACACACCCGCATGACACACCAGCATAACACACCATCATGACACACCAGCATAACACACCAGCATAACACACCAGCATAACACACCAGCATAACACACCATCATGACACACCAGCATAACACACCAGCATAACACACCAGCATAACACACCAGCATGACACACCAGCATAACACACCATCATGACACACCAGCATAACACACCAGCATAACACACCAGCATAACACACCAGCATGACACACCAGCATAACACACCATCATGACACACCAGCATAACACACCAGCATAACACACCAGCATAACACACCAGCATAACACACCAGCATAACACACCAGCATAACACACCAGCATAACACACCAGCATAACACACCAGCATGACACACCAGTATAACACACCAGCATGACACACCAGCGTAACACACCAGCATGACACATCAGCATAACACACCAGCATAACACACCAGCATGACACACAAGCGTAACACACCAGCATAACACACCAGCATAACACACCAGCACAACACACCAGCATAACACACCAGCATGACACACATGCGTAACACACCAGCATGACACACCAGCATAACACACCAACATAACACACCAGAATGACACACCAGCGTAACACACCAGCATAACACACCAGCATAACACACCAGCATGACACACCAGCATAACACACCAGCATGACACACCAGCATGACACACCAGCATAACACACCAGCATGACACACCAGCGTAACACACCAGCATGACACACCAGCATAACACACCAGCATAAAACACCAGAATGACACACCAGCGTAACACACCAGCATGACAGACCAGCATAACACACCAGCATAAAACACAAGAATGACACACCAGCGTAACACACCAGCATGACACACCAGCATGACACACCAGCATAACACACCAGCATGACACACCAGCATAACACTCCAGCATAACACACCAGCATGACACACCAGCATAACACACCAGCATAACACACCAGCATGACACACCAGCATAACACACCAGCACGATACACCAGTTTGACAGTCCAGCATGACACACCAGCATAACACACCAGAATGACACACCAGCATAACACACCAGAATGACACACCAGCATGAAACACCAGTACACCAGTATAACAGACCAGCATGATACACTAGCTTGACACTCCAGCATGACACACCAGCATAAAATACCAGCATGACACACCAGCATAACACACCAGCATGATACACCAGTTTGACAGTCCAGCATGACACACCAGCATAACACACCAGAATGACACACCAGCATAACACACCAGAATGACACACCAGCATGAAATACCAGTACACCAGCATAACAGACCAGCATGATACACTAGCTTGACTCTCCAGCATGGCACACCAGCATAAAACACCAGCATGAAACACCAGTATAACAGACCAGCATGACACACCAGCTTGACACACCAGTATAACAGACCAGCATGATACACTAGCTTAACGCTCCAGCATGACGCACCAGCATAAAACACCAGCATGACACACAAGTATAACAGACAAGCATGATACACCAGCATGACACACTAGTATAACAGACAAGCATGATACACTAGCAAGCATGGCACACCAGCATGACACTCTAGTATGACGCACCAGCATGACACACCAGCATGACACTCCATCATGACACACCAGCATGACACACCAGCATGACACACCAGCATGACACACCAGCATGACACACCAGCATGACACTCCATCATGACACACCAGCATGACACACCAGCATGACACACCAGCATGACACACCATCATGACACTCCAGCATGACACACCAGCATGACACACCAGCATGACACACCAGCATGACACACCAGCATGACACACCAGCATGACACACCAGCATGACACACCAGCATGACACACCAGCATGACGCACCAGCATGACACACCAGCATGACACACCAGCATGACACACCATCATGACACACCATCATGACACTCCTGCATGACACACCAGCATGACACACCAGCATGACACACCAGCATGACACACCAGCATGACACACCAGCATGACACTCTAGGATGACGCACCAGCATGACGCACCAGCATGACACACCAGCATGACACTCCATCATGACACACCAGCATGACACACCAGCATGACACTCCATCATGACACACCAGCATGACACACCAGCATGACACACCATCATGACACTCCAGCATAACACACCAGCATGACACACCAGCATGACACACCAGCATGACACACCAGCATGACACAAAAGCATGACACACCAGCATGACACACCAGCATGACACTCTAGGATGACGCACCAGCATGACGCACCCGCATGACACACCAGCATGACACTCCATCATGACACACCAGCATGACACACCAGCATGACACACCAGCATGACACACCAGCATGACACACCATCATGACACTCCAGCATGACACACCAGCATGACACACCAGCATGACACACCAGCATGACACACCAGCATGACACACCAGCATGACACACCAGCATGACACACCAGCATGACACACCAGCATGACGCACCAGCATGACACACCAGCATGACACTCCATCATGACACACCAGCATGACACACCAGCATGACACTCCATCATGACACACCAGCATGACACACCAGCATGACACACCAGCATGACACACCATCATGACACTCCAGCATGACACACCAGCATGACACACCAGCATGACACACCAGCATGACGCACCAGCATGACACACCAGTATGACACTCCATCATGACACACCAGCATGACACACCAGCATGACACTCCATCATGACACACCATCATGACACTCCAGCATGACACACCAGCATGACACACCAGCATGACACACCAGCATGACACACCAGCATGACACACCAGCATGACACACCAGCATGACACACCAGCATGACACTCTAGGATGACGCACCAGCATGACGCACCAGCATGACACACCAGCATGACACTCCATCATGACACACCAGCATGACACACCAGCATGACACTCCATCATGACACACCAGCATGACACACCAGCATGACACACCATCATGACACTCCAGCATAACACACCAGCATGACACACCAGCATGACACACCAGCATGACACACCAGCATGACACAAAAGCATGACACACCAGCATGACACACCAGCATGACACTCTAGGATGACGCACCAGCATGACGCACCAGCATGACACACCAGCATGACACTCGAGCATGACACACCAGCATGAAACAACAGCATGACACACCAGCATAACACACCAGCATAAAACACCAGAATGATACACCAGCGTAACACACCAGCATGACACACCAGCATAACACACCAGCATAACACACCAGCATGACACACCAGCATAACACACCAGCATAACACACCAGCATAAAACACAAGAATGACACACCAGCGTAACACACCAGCATGACACACCAGCATGACACACCAGCATGACACACCAGCATAACACACCAGCATGACACACCAGCATGACACACCAGCATAACACACCAGCATGACACACCAGCATGACACACCAGCATAACACACCAGCATGACACACCAGCATAACACACCAGCATGATGCACCAGTTTGACAGTCCAGCATGACACACCAGCATAACACACCAGAATGACACACCAGCATAACACACCAGAATGACACACCAGCATAACACACCAGAATGACACACCAGCATGAAACACCAGTACACCAGTATAACAGACCAGCATGATACACCAGCATGACACACCAGCATGACACTCTAGTATGACGCACCAGCATGACACACCAGCGTGACACACCAGCATGACACTCCATCATGACACACCAGCATGACACACCAGCATAACACACCATCATGACACTCCAGCATGACACACCAGCATGACACACCAGCATGACACACCAGCATGACACACCAGCATGACACACCAGCATGACAATCTAGGATGACGCACCAGCATGACGCACCAGCATGACACACCAGCATGACACTCCATCATGACACACCAGCATGACACACCAGCATGACACTCCATCATGACACACCAGCATAACACTCCAGCATGACACACCAGCATAACACCAGCATAAAACACCAGAATGATACACCAGCATAACACACCATCATGACACACCAGCATAACACACCAGCATAACACACCAGCATAACACACCAGCATGACACACCAGCATAACACACCATCATGACACACCAGCATAACACACCAGCATAACACACCAGCATAACACACCAGCATGACACACCAGCATAACACACCATCATGACACACCAGCATAACACACCAGCATAACACACCAGCATAACACACCAGCATAACACTCCAGCATGACACACCAGCATAACACTCCAGCATGACACACCAGCATAACACCAGCATAAAACACCAGAATGATACACCAGCATAACACACCATCATGACACACCAGCATAACACACCAGCATAACACACCAGCATAACACACCAGCATGACACACCAGCATAACACACCATCATGACACACCAGCATAACACACCATAATGACACACCAGCGTAACACACCAGCATGACACACCAGCATAACACACCAGCATAAAACACCAAAATGACACACCAGCGTAACACACCAGCATGACACACCAGCATAACACACCAGCATAAAACACAAGAATGACACACCAGCGTAACACACCAGCATGACACACCAGCATGACACACCAGCATAACACACCAGCATGACACACCAGCATAACACTCCAGCATAACACACCAGCATGACACACCAGCATAACACACCAGCATAACACACCAGCATGACACACCAGCATAACACACCAGCACGATACACCAGTTTGACAGTCCAGCATGACACACCAGCATAACACACCAGAATGACACACCAGCATAACACACCAGAATGACACACCAGCATGAAACACCAGTACACCAGTATAACAGACCAGCATGATACACTAGCTTGACACTCCAGCATGACACACCAGCATAAAATACCAGCATGACACACCAGCATAACACACCAGCATGATACACCAGTTTGACAGTCCAGCATGACACACCAGCATAACACACCAGAATGACACACCAGCATAACACACCAGAATGACACACCAGCATGAAACACCAGTACACCAGTATGACAGACCAGCATGATACACTAGCTTGACTCTCCAGCATGGCACACCAGCCTAAAACACCAGCATGAAACACCAGTATAACAGACCAGCATGACACACCAGCTTGACACACCAGTATAACAGACCAGCATGATACACTAGCTTAACGCTCCAGCATGACGCACCAGCATAAAACACCAGCATGACACACAAGTATAACAGACAAGCATGATACACCAGCATGACACACTAGTATAACAGACAAGCATGATACACTAGCAAGCATGGCACACCAGCATGACACTCTAGTATGACGCACCAGCATGACACACCAGCATGACACTCCATCATGACACACCAGCATGACACACCAGCATGACACACCAGCATGACACACCAGCATGACACACCAGCATGACACACCAGCATGACACACCAGCATGACACACCAGCATGACACACCAGCATGACACACCAGCATGACGCACCAGCATGACACACCAGCATGACACTCCATCATGACACACCAGCATGACACACCAGCATGACACTCCATCATGACACACCAGCATGACACACCAGCATGAGACTCCATCATGACACACCAGCATGACACACCAGCATGACACACCAGAATGACACACCATCATGACACTCCAGCATGACACACCAGCATGACACACCAGCATGACACACCAGCATGACACACCAGCATGACACACCAGCATGACACACCAGCATGACACACCAGCATGACACACCAGCATGACACACCAGCATGACGCACCAGCATGACACACCAGCATGACACTCCATCATGACACACCAGCATGACACACCAGCATGACACACCATCATGACACACCATCATGACACTCCTGCATGACACACCAGCATGACACACCAGCATGACACACCAGCATGACACACCAGCATGACACACCAGCATGACACACCAGCATGACACTCTAGGATGACGCACCAGCATGACGCACCAGCATGACACACCAGCATGACACTCCATCATGACACACCAGCATGACACACCAGCATGACACTCCATCATGACACACCAGCATGACACACCAGCATGACACACCATCATGACACTCCAGCATAACACACCAGCATGACACACCAGCATGACACACCAGCATGACACACCAGCATGACACAAAAGCATGACACACCAGCATGACACACCAGCATGACACTCTAGGATGACGCACCAGCATGACGCACCCGCATGACACACCAGCATGACACTCCATCATGACACACCAGCATGACACACCAGCATGACACACCAGCATGACACACCAGCATGACACACCATCATGACACTCCAGCATGACACACCAGCATGACACACCAGCATGACACACCAGCATGACACACCAGCATGACACACCAGCATGACACACCAGCATGACACACCAGCATGACACACCAGCATGACGCACCAGCATGACACACCAGCATGACACTCCATCATGACACACCAGCATGACACACCAGCATGACACTCCATCATGACACACCAGCATGACACACCAGCATGACACTCCATCATGACACACCAGCATGACACACCAGCATGACACACCAGCATGACACACCATCATGACACTCCAGCATGACACACCAGCATGACACACCAGCATGACACACCAGCATGACGCACCAGCATGACACACCAGTATGACACTCCATCATGACACACCAGCATGACACACCAGCATGACACTCCATCATGACACACCATCATGACACTCCAGCATGACACACCAGCATGACACACCAGCATGACACACCAGCATGACACACCAGCATGACACACCAGCATGACACACCAGCATGACACACCAGCATGACACTCTAGGATGACGCACCAGCATGACGCACCAGCATGACACACCAGCATGACACTCCATCATGACACACCAGCATGACACACCAGCATGACACTCCATCATGACACACCAGCATGACACACCAGCATGACACACCATCATGACACTCCAGCATAACACACCAGCATGACACACCAGCATGACACACCAGCATGACACACCAGCATGACACAAAAGCATGACACACCAGCATGACACACCAGCATGACACTCTAGGATGACGCACCAGCATGACGCACCAGCATGACACACCAGCATGACACTCGAGCATGACACACCAGCATGAAACAACAGCATGACACACCAGCATAACACACCAGCATAAAACACCAGCATGACACACCAGCATAACACACCAGCATAACACACCAGCATAAAACACAAGAATGACACACCAGCGTAACACACCAGCATGACACACCAGCATGACACACCAGCATGACACACCAGCATAACACACCAGCATGACACACCAGCATGACACACCAGCATAACACACCAGCATGACACACCAGCATGACACACCAGCATAACACACCAGCATGACACACCAGCATAACACACCAGCATGATACACCAGTTTGACAGTCCAGCATGACACACCAGCATAACACACCAGAATGACACACCAGCATAACACACCAGAATGACACACCAGCATAACACACCAGAATGACACACCAGCATGAAACACCAGTACACCAGTATGACAGACCAGCATGATACACCAGCATGACACACCAGCATGATACTTTAGTATGACGCACCAGCATGACACACCAGCATGACACACCAGCATGACACTCCATCATGACACACCAGCATGACACACCAGCATGACACACCATCATGACACTCCAGCATGACACACCAGCATGACACACCAGCATGACACACCAGCATGACACACCAGCATGACACACCAGCATGACAATCTAGGATGACGCACCAGCATGACGCACCAGCATGACACACCAGCATGACACTCCATCATGACACACCAGCATGACACACCAGCATGACACTCCATCATGACACACCAGCAAAACACTCCAGCATGACACACCAGCATAACACCAGCATAAAACACCAGAATGATACACCAGCGTAACACACCAGCATGACACACCAGCATGACACAAAACATGACACACCAGCATAACACACCAGCATGACACACCAGCATGACACACCAGCATAACACACCAGCATGACACACCAGCATGACACACCAGCATAACACACCAGCATGACACACCAGCATAACACACCAGCATGATGCACCAGTTTGACAGTCCAGCATGACACACAAGCATAACACACCAGAATGACACACCAGCATAACACACCAGAATGACACACCAGCATAACACACCAGAATGACACACCAGCATGAAACACCAGTACACCAGTATAACAGACCAGCATGATACACCAGCATGACACACCAGCATGACACTCTAGTATGACGCACCAGCATGACACACCAGCGTGACACACCAGCATGACACTCCATCATGACACACCAGCATGACACACCAGCATGACACGCCATCATGACACTCCAGCATGACACACCAGCATGACACACCAGCATGACACACCAGCATGACAATCTAGGATGACGCACCAGCATGACGCACCAGCATGACACACCAGCATGACACTCCATCATGACACACCAGCATGACACACCAGCATGACACTCCATCATGACACACCAGCATGACACACCATCATGACACTCCAGCATGACACACCAGCATGACACACCAGAATGACACACCAGCATGACACACCAGCATGACACACCAGCATGATACTCTAGGATGACGCACCAGCATGACGCACCAGCATGACACACCAGCATGACACTCGAGCATGACACACCAGCATGAAACAACAGCATGACACACCAGCATGACACACCAGAATGACACACCAGCATGACACACCAGCATGTCACACCATCATGACACTCCAGCATGACACACCAGCATGAAACAACAGCATGACACACCAGCATGACACACCAGCATGACACTCCAGCATGACACACCAGCATGACAATCTAGGATGACGCACCAGCATGACGCACCAGCATGACACACCAGCATGACACTCCATCATGACACACCAGCATGACACACCAGCATGACACTCCATCATGACACACCAGCATAACACTCCAGCATGACACACCAGCATAACACCAGCATAAAACACCAGAATGATACACCAGCGTAACACACCAGCATGACACACCAGCATGACACACCAACATGACACACCAGCATAACACACCAGCATGACACACCAGCATGACACACCAGCATAACACACCAGCATGACACACCAGCATGACACACCAGCATAACACACCAGCATGACACACCAGCATAACACACCAGCATGATGCACCAGTTTGACAGTCCAGCATGACACACAAGCATAACACACCAGAATGACACACCAGCATAACACACCAGAATGACACACCAGCATAACACACCAGAATGACACACCAGCATGAAACACCAGTACACCAGTATAACAGACCAGCATGATACACCAGCATGACACACCAGCATGACACTCTAGTATGACGCACCAGCATGACACACCAGCGTGACACACCAGCATGACACTCCATCATGACACACCAGCATGACACACCAGCATGACACGCCATCATGACACTCCAGCATGACACACCAGCATGACACACCAGCATGACACACCAGCATGACAATCTAGGATGACGCACCAGCATGACGCACCAGCATGACACACCAGCATGACACTCCATCATGACACACCAGCATGACACACCAGCATGACACTCCATCATGACACACCAGCATGACACACCATCATGACACTCCAGCATGACACACCAGCATGACACACCAGAATGACACACCAGCATGACACACCAGCATGACACACCAGCATGATACTCTAGGATGACGCACCAGCATGACGCACCAGCATGACACACCAGCATGACACTCGAGCATGACACACCAGCATGAAACAACAGCATGACACACCAGCATGACACACCAGAATGACACACCAGCATGACACACCAGCATGTCACACCATCATGACACTCCAGCATGACACACCAGCATGAAACAACAGCATGACACACCAGCATGACACACCATCATGACACTCCAGCATGACACACCAGCATGACAATCTAGGATGACGCACCAGCATGACGCACCAGCATGACACACCAGCATGACACTCCATCATGACACACCAGCATGACACACCAGCATGACACTCCATCATGACACACCAGCATAACACTCCAGCATGACACACCAGCATAACACCAGCATAAAACACCAGAATGATACACCAGCGTAACACACCAGCATGACACACCAGCATGACACACCAACATGACACACCAGCATAACACACCAGCATGACACACCAGCATGACACACCAGCATAACACACCAGCATGACACACCAGCATGACACACCAGCATAACACACCAGCATGACACACCAGCATAACACACCAGCATGATGCACCAGTTTGACAGTCCAGCATGACACACAAGCATAACACACCAGAATGACACACCAGCATAACACACCAGAATGACACACCAGCATAACACACCAGAATGACACACCAGCATGAAACACCAGTACACCAGTATAACAGACCAGCATGATACACCAGCATGACACACCAGCATGACACTCTAGTATGACGCAGCAGCATGACACACCAGCGTGACACACCAGCATGACACTCCATCATGACACACCAGCATGACACACCAGCATGACACGCCATCATGACACTCCAGCATGACACACCAGCATGACACACCAGCATGACACACCAGCATGACAATCTAGGATGACGCACCAGCATGACGCACCAGCATGACACACCAGCATGACACTCCATCATGACACACCAGCATGACACACCAGCATGACACTCCATCATGACACACCAGCATGACACACCATCATGACACTCCAGCATGACACACCAGCATGACACACCAGAATGACACACCAGCATGACACACCAGCATGACACACCAGCATGAGACTCTAGGATGACGCACCAGCATGACGCACCAGCATGACACACCAGCATGACACTCGAGCATGACACACCAGCATGAAACAACAGCATGACACACCAGCATGACACACCAGCATGACACACCAGCATGACACACCAGCATGAAACAACAGCATGACACACCAGCATGACACACCAGAATGACACACCAGCATGACACACCAGCATGTCACACCATCATGACACTCCAGCATGACACACCAGCATGAAACAACAGCATGACACACCAGCATGACACACCATCATGACACTCCAGCATGACACACCAGCATGACCCACCAGCATGACACACCAGCATGAAACACCATCATGACACTCCAGCATGACACACCAGCATGACACACCAGCATGACACACCAGCATGACACACCATCATGACACTCCAGCATGACACACCAGCATGAAACAACAGCATGACGCACCAGCATGACACACCAGCATGACCCACCAGCATGACACACCAGCATGAAACACCATCATGACACTCCAGCATGACACACCAGCATGACACACCAGCATGACACACCATCATGACACTCCAGCATGACACACCAGCATGAAACAACAGCATGACACACCAGCATGACACACCAGCATGACCCACCAGCATGACACACCAGCATGAAACACCATCATGACACTCCAGCATGACACACCTGCATGACACAACAGCATGACCCACCAGCATGACACACCAGCATGAAACACCATCATGACACTCCAGCATGACACACCAGCATGACACAACAGCATGACCCACCAGCATGACACACCAGCATGAAACACCATCATGACACTCCAGCATGACACACCAGCATGACACAACAGCATGACCCACCAGCATGACACACCAGCATGACACACCAGCATGAAACACCATCATGACACTCCAGCATGACACACCAGCATGACACAACAGCATGACACACCAGCATGACACAACAGCATGACACAACAGCATGACATACCTGAATGACCTGAATCCATCTCATCTCGTCTTGAACGTTACAACATAACAAATCATAATAAATACATTTGCAGAGATTTTTCACTTCCGAGTGAAAGTGACGATCAGTGCCGCAATGTTTGGTGGGAAATATGTGCAGTTGACTGTCACCTAAATCATGTTGTGAATGGGAGCTTATCTGTCAGTCATAAGAATTACTCTGTGATGGAGAGCTTGTCTGACAGTCACAGGGATTATTTTCTTTCTGCAAGGTTTGTCTGACAGCCATAGCAACCATTGTGTGACTGTGAAGTTGTCTGACGTTCACAGGCATCACTGTGAGGTGGTGTGACAGTCACAAGGACCATTGTGAAGTGGTCTGAAAGTCACGGGGACCACTATGAGGCTGCCTGACAGCCACAGGCACCACTGTGAAATTATCTGACAGTCACAAGGACCACTACGAGGTTGTCTGAAAGTCATGGGGACCACTGTGAGGAGGTCTGAAAGTCACAGGGACCACTATGAGGTTGTTTGACAATCACAATGGACCACTGTTTGACCGGGAGGTTGTTGGACTGTCAGAGTGTGTTGCAGTGACTGTCTGATCATTACTATAAGCTATATCAGTGCTTAAAGTTCAAAGCCTGTCATATAAAGCGTTCTCAAATTACCGCCCAGAGATCAACAGTCTACTCCCTTTAATAACGGTTATAACTTGTTTCTACAACTGCAAGTTCCCCGTAGTCGCTTCACGAAGATTTACGTCGGCGAGGGTGTATAGTGGCTACCCTGACTACTGTCACAATCACTGGCGAGAGTGTATAGTGGCTACCCTGACTACTGTCACAATCACTGGCGAGAGTGTATAGTGGCTACCCTGACTACTGTCACAATCACTGGCGAGAGTGTATTACCTGGAGTTTACCTGGAGAGAGTTCCGGGGGTCAACGCCCCCGCCGCCCGGTCAGTGACCAGGCCTCCTGGTGGATCAGAGCCTGATCAACCAGGCTGTTCCTGCTGGCTGCACGCAAACCAACGTACGAGCCACAGCCCGGCTGGTCAGGAACCGACTTTAGGTGCTTGTCCAGTGCCAGCTTGAAGACTGCCAGGGGTCTGTTGGTAATCCCCCTTATGTATGCTGGGAGGCAGTTGAACAGTCTCGGGCCCCTGACACTTATTGTATGGTCTGCTTTTCATTGGGGGGATGTTGCATCGTCTGCCAAGTCTTTTGCTTTCGTAGTGAGTGATTTTCGTGTGCAAGTTCGGTACTAGTCCCTCTAGGATTTTCCAGGTGTATATAATCATGTATCTCTCCCGCCTGCGTTCCAGGGAATACAGGTTCAGGAACCTCAAGCGCTCCCAGTAATTGAGGTGTTTTATCTCCGTTATGCGCGCCGTGAAGGTTCTCTGTACATTTTCTAGGTCAGCAATTTCACCTGCCTTGAAAGGTGCTGTTAGTGTGCAGCAATATTCCAGCCTAGATAGAACAAGTGACCTGAAGAGTGTCATCATGGGCTTGGCCTCCCTAGTTTTGAAGGTTCTCATTATCCATCCTGTCATTTTTCTAGCAGATGCGATTGATACAATGTTATGGTCCTTGAAGGTGAGATCCTCCGACATGATCACTCCCAGGTCTTTGACGTTGGTATTTCGCTCTATTTTGTGGCCAGAATTTGTTTTGTACTCTGATGAAGATTTAATTTCCTCGTGTTTACCATATCTGAGTAATTGAAATTTCTCATCGTTGAACTTCATATTGTTTTCTGCAGCCCACTGAAAGATTCGGTTGATGTCCGCCTGGAGCCTTGCAGTGTCTGCAATGGAAGACACTGTCATGCAGATTCGGGTGTCATCTGCAAAGGAAGACACGGTGCTGTGGCTGACATCCTTGTCTATGACAGATATGAAGATGAGGAACAAGATGGGAGCGAGTACTGTGCCTTGTGGAACAGAGCTTTTCACCGTAGCTGCCTCGGACTTTACTCTGTTGACGACTACTCTCTGTGTTCTGTTAGTGAGGAAATTATAGATCCATCGACCGACATTTCCTGTTATCCCTTTAGCACGCATTTTGTGCGCTATTACGCCATGGTCACACTTGTCGAAGGCTTTTGCAAAGTCTGTATATATTACATCTGCATTCTTTTTGTATTCTAGTGCATTTAGGACCTTGTCGTAGTGATCCAATAGTTGAGACAGACAGGAGCGACCTGTTCTAAACCCATGTTGCCCTGGGTTGTGTAACTGATGGGTTTCTAGATGGGTGGTGATCTTGCTTCTTAGGACCCTTTCAAAGATTTTTATGATATGGGATGTTAGTGCTATCGGTCTGTAGTTATTTGCTGTTGCTTTACTGCCCCCTTTGTGGAGTGGGGCTATGTCTGTTGTTTTTAGTAACTGTGGGACGACCCCCGTGTCCATGCTCCCTCTCCATAGGATGGAAAAGACTCGTGATAGGGGCTTCTTGCAGTTCTTGATGAACACGGAGTTCCATGAGTCTGGCCCTGGGGCAGAGTGCATGGGCATGTCATTTATCGCCTGTTCGAAGTCATTTGGCGTCAGGATAACATCGGATAGGCTTGTGTTAACCAAATTTTGTGGCTCTCTCATAAAAAATTCGTTTTGATCTTCGACTCTCAGTCTGGTTAGCGGCTTGCTAAAAACTGAGTCATATTGCGACTTGAGTAGCTCACTCATTTCCTTGCTGTCATCTGTGTAGGACCCATCTTGTTTAAGTAGGGGCCCAATACTGGATGTTGTTCTCGACTTTGATTTGGCATAGGAGAAGAAATACTTTGGGTTTCTTTCGATTTCATTTATGGCTTTTAGTTCTTCCCGCGATTCCTGACTCCTATAAGATTCCTTTAGCTTGAGTTCGATGCTTGCTATTTCTCTGACCAGTGTCTCCCTACGCATTTCAGATATATTGACCTCTTTTAGCCGCTCTGTTATCGTTTTCCGTCGCCTGTAAAGGGAGCGCCTGTCTCTTTCTATTTTACATCTACTCCTCCTTTTTCTTAGAGGAATAAGCCTTGTGCATACATCGAGTGCCACCAAGTTAATCTGTTCTAGGCATACGTTGGGGTCTGTGTTGCTTAGTATATCTTCCCAGCTTATATCGGTTAGGACTTGGTTTACTTGGTCCCACTTTATGTTTTTGTTATTGAAGTTGAATTTGGTGAATGCTCCCTCGTGACTAGTCTCATTATGTCGGTCTGGGGCTCCACGCATACATGTCTGAACCTCAATTATGTTGTGATCTGAGTATATTGTTTTTGATATGGTGACATTTCTTATCAGATCATCATTGTTAGTGAAGATGAGGTCTAGTGTATTCTCCAGTCTAGTAGGCTCTATTATTTGCTGGTTTAAATTGAATTTTGTGCAGAGATTTAAAAGCTCGTGTGAGTGTGAGTTTTCATCAGAGCTGCCTCCTGGTGTTATTACTGCAACAATATTATTTGCTATATTCCTCCATTTTAGGTGCCTTAAGTTGAAGTCCCCCAGGAGCAAGATGTTGGGTGCAGGAGCTGGAAGATTTTCCAGACAGTGGTCAATTTTTAACAGCTGTTCCTGGAAATGCTGGGATGTTGCATCCGGAGGCTTGTAGACTACCACAATGACTAGGTTTTGGTTCTCGACCTTTACTGCTAAAACTTCCACTACATCATTTGAGGCATTTAGCAGTTCTGTGCAAACATGTGACTCTGCAATGTACAGGCCAACCCCCCCCCCTTTTGCCTGTTCACTCTGTCACATCTGTATAGGTTGTAATCTGGGATCCATATTTCGTTGTCCAAGTGATCCTTTATGTGGGTCTCAGTGAAAGCCGCGAACATTGCCTTTGCCTCTGCAAGCAGTCCACGGATGAAAGGTATTTTGTTGTTTGTTGCTGGCTTTAGACCCTGTATATTTGCAAAGAAGAATGTTATCGGACTGGTGGTATTGTTGGTACTGGGGGGGGGGGATTTTTTTTCCGGCATTAGTATCTGTATCTGTTGGTTTGGAGTGGAGGCCATCGACTGTGGTTCCACTCCAGGAATGACTGGATTTGGTGTACGATTTCTGCCATTTCCTGCCAGTTTTTTTTCCTTCCTGGCACTAAAAAACCTCTCCCTCTTGAGTGGCTGTGGCTACCCAGGTTTTCCCATGGCCTGGATGTTTTGTATCTTTTTGTCCCCTTTAGATGGTATGCCTGGCAATTTAAGTTATAGCACAGTCTTTCCTGTACTGAAGAGGTACACATTTCAGGGTGAAAAAGCTTACAGGAAGGGAGTTTACATTTTCCTGTTGTCATATGGGCATGGCATTTTCTAGGGTGGTCATAGTTGCACGTCCCTTCTGTTTTTCCAGATTTCCCATGTCTGCAGATACTAAGTGTATAGTATGTGCACAGGCTTGGTTTCCGTTTGCCTTGGGTTTCTGTGACTGTATTCCCTGTTGGTGCATGTTTCCCTGTCTTATTCCTATCCTCCCTAGCACCAACAATGGAGCTCCCACCAGTTGTTTTTGGTAATATATCCTCACTATAGCTAGTGGAGTCCTCTTATTTGCTATTTCCTGTGGTATTTCTAGTTTGCAATATTGGTTTTATCTTATCTTTGACTACACTTGTTTCCCCACTACGGCTCCTGTCCCCTATGAGGTCATTTATATGTATTCCTTCCTGCGTATAATTCCCGACTACCTGGACAAAATCTCCAGCTTCACCATTACTGTCTCCCAGGACAGCACCTCCAGCTTCACCATTACTGTCTCCCAGGACAGCACTATCAGCCCCACATTTACTGACTACCAGGATATCACCTCCAGCCTTACAGTTTCTGACTACATGGCCAGTATCAAGGGCAGTACCATTCAGCCCAGACTTTTTATGTTCCCATCTGTCGTAGAAAGCTTCCAGGTTGTCTATGAAAGCAGCTTTGATGTTATCCTCTTTTAATACCCTTGTGATTTTAGTCCACAAATTTTCCTCATTTGGGCATACCCAAAAACACTTCCCTGTTTTAATACTGCTTGTAGCTAGTTCTTGGATATCTGCACAAGGGGCGTGACACCAATTTCCAGTGTGTATAGTGTATAGTGTATAGTGGCTACCCTGACTACTGTCACAATCACTGGCGAGAGTGTATAGTGCCTACCCTGACTATTGTCACAATCACTGGCGAGAGTGTATAGTGGCTACCATGACTATTGTCACAATCACTGGCGAGAGTGTATAGTGGCTACCCTGACTACTATCATAATCACTGGCGAGAGTGTATAGTGGCTACCCTGACTACTGTCACAATCACTGGCGAGAGTGCATTGCGGCTACCATGACTATTGTCACAATCACTGGCGAGAGTGTATAGTGGCTACCATAACTACTGTCCCAATCACTGGCGAGAGTGTATAGTGGCTACCCTGACTATTGTCACAATCACTGGCGAGAGTGTATGTATAGTGGCTACCCTGGCTACTGTCACAATCACTGGCGAGAGTGTAGAGAGGCTGCCCTGACTGCTGCCACAATCACTGGCGAGGGTGTATAGAGGCTGCCCTTACTGCTGCCACAATCACTGGCGAGAGTGTATAGTGGCTGCCCTTACTGCTGCCACAATCACTGGCGAGGGTGTATAGAGGCTACCCTGACTGCTGCCACAATCACTGGCGAGAGTGTATAGTGGCTGCCCTGACTGCTGCCACAATCACTGGCGAGAGTGTATAGTGGCTGCCCTTACTGCTGGTGAGAGTGTATAGTGGCTGCCCTGAATCACTGGCGAGGGTGTATAGAGGCTACCCTGACTGCTGCCACAATCACTGGCGAGAGTGTATAGTGGCTGCCCTTACTGCTGCCACAATCACTGGCGAGAGTGTATAGAGGCTGCCCTTACTGCTGCCACAATCACTGGCGAGAGTGTATAGTGGCTGCCCTGACTGCTGCCACAATCACTGTCCATCAAAATTCAGGAAGTCATTCTATATCCATAATGCTTATCAACAGGATTATACTCATTCTGGAGACCGCTGTAACATGATGATGACAGGCCCTTCTCAAACCCAATCCGTCTCGCCTCAATTGTACTATTACTACTACTATTACTGCTACTATTACTACTACTACTATTACTACTATTACTACTATTACTACTACTATTACTACTACTATTACTACTATTACTACTACTACTATTACTACTATTACTACTATTACTACTACTATTACTACTATTACTACTATTACTACTACTATTACTACTACTATTACTACTATTACTACTATTACTACTATTACTACTACTATTACTACTACTATTACTACTATTACTACTACTACTATTACTACTATTACTACTGTTACTACTACTTTTACTACTATTACTACTATTACTACTACTATTACTACTACTATTACTACTATTACTACTATTACTACTACTATTACTACTACTATTACTACTATTACTACTACTACTATTACTACTATTACTACTATTACTACTACTATTACTACTACTATTACTACTATTACTACTACTATTACTACTACTATTACTACTACCATTACTACTACTATTACTACTACTACTACTATTACTACTACCATTACTACTACTATTACTACTACTATTACTACTACTATTACTACTACTATTACTACTACCATTACTACTACTATTACTATTACTATTACTACTACTATTACTACTACTGTTACTATTACTACTACTATTACTACTACCATTACTACTACTATTACTATTACTATTACTACTACTATTACTACTACTGTTACTATTACTACTACTATTACTACTACCATTACTACTACTATTACTACTACTATTACTACTACTATTACTACTATTACTACTACTATTACTACTACCATTACTACTACCATTACTACTACTATTACTTCTACTATTACTACTACTATTACTACTACTATTACTACTACTATTACTACTACTATTACTACTACCATTACTACTACTATTACTACTACAATTACTACTACTATTACTACTACTATTACTACTAGTATTGCTGCTACTGTTACTACTACTATTACTACTACTATTACTACTACTATTACTACTACCATTACTACTACTATTACTACTACTATTACTACTACTATTACTACCATTACTACTACTATTATTACTACTATTGCTACTACTATTACTACTACTATTACTACTACTATTACTACTACCATTACTACTACTATTACTACTACTATTACTACTACTATTGCTACTAGAATTACTACTACTATTACTACTAATATTACTACTATTATTACTACTGTTACTGCTACTATTACTACTACTATTACTACTAGTATTGCTGCTACTGTTACTACTACTATTACTACTACTATTACTACTACTATATATACTGGTTTTCTAGTAATCTCTGTATTAGAACTGAAGAAGCGATACCGTCTCATTTAATAAATATCCTGAGCTGGACATAAGAGTCTAATTCTATACTACTCCCATCTGTCAGTTCCAGACTAAGCCTACTGGTTGCTGAGCTGGTCGACCAGGCTGTTTGTGCTCACCGCTTACAGTTCAGCATATGCTTATCAGGTACTGAAGTATACCTGGAGAGGGTCTCAGGGATCAACGCCCCCGCGGCTCGGTCTGAGACCAGGTCTCATGGTAGATCAGGGTCTGATCAACCACGCTGTTACTGTTGGCCGCAAGTAAACCGACGTACGTTTATCATTCATTTTAGATCATTTCTTATTTGTAATTCAAATTAATTTAATTTAATTTCCATGTTGAAAGCCACGTAAACCTTAATTGTCTCGGGCCGCCCAGGATCTAAACCCGGCCGTGCCTTGCACACACACCTGACACAGCCTCTGTGACACACACACCTGACACAGCCTCTGTGACACACACACCTGACACAGCCTCTATGACACACACACCTGACACAGCCTCTATGACACACACACCTGACACAGCCTCTATGACACACACACCTGACACAGCCTCTGTGACACACACACCTGACACAGCCTCTGTGACACACACACCTGACACAGCCTCTGTGACACACACACCTGACACACCCTCTGTGACACACACACCTGACAGCCTCTGTGACACACACACCTGACACAGCCTCTGTGACACACACCTGACACAGCCTCTGTGACACACATGTAGACAGCCTGTACTGTCTGCACAGACAGCCCATGCTGTCTGCCAGCTTAGTTCATATTTCGCGCCACTCAGGTGCTGCCATCTATAGGCCTTGCCACTTCAGTATGCCCAGACTTGCCTCGCTCTCACTCACACAGCGGCCTGGCTTCAACACACAAGTACTCTCATCTCTCTCTCTCGTGGCATGGCCCTGCCCGGGCCATGGGCACAAACACACAAGCCTGTGTAACCCACCACTACTTGTCAATAAAGTAAGAAGCCTCCGAAGAAGTATATCATTCACACCCGCTTGCAGCACCTACCAAATAATCCTTTCTTTATATTGGTACCAGCGGTGGTCGCAGCGTTGTGTTTACCCTGGAGAGAGGAAGGAGAGGTATGAAGTCACCTTCACTTCATCACCCTACACAAGAAGCATCCGTCTCTCAACGAGTTATCCTGATGTCGTGTCTGCACGTTTGAGCATCCTGACACAGGTACAAGCAGGATCCAGCCGAAATTTATCGAAATTCTCCGAGAAATGTGAGTGGCGTCACAGTGACCCCACGCTACAGCGTCCCAGTGACCCCACGCTGTTTCTCAAGTCACGTGTTCAGCGTCACTTGTATGTTGCTGTTGTTGTTCAGCTCAGCACAGCTGTTTCAGCAAGCCAGAGGTGAGTTTTGTGGTGATTTCTGCGTCCAGTGTGAGCTTCTCCACGTGTTTGTGGGTGGGGGAGGAGAGGAGAGGAGAGGAAGTGGCTGTTCCTCACCTTGCCCATGCCCGCCCTGCCATACACACGCACGCTCCTCGCCGCTAGCCTACCATACACCACTCACCACTGCCCACTCCCTCTGCTGTGTTTTCTGCTGTTTTTCGTATGAATTCATTGCCAGTGCTGTGTATCCGAGTGCCCGAGGCCACTCGAAGCTGCGTGGATCAGCATCCCACGTAGATCACGACACCACGTGGATCGACACCACGTTGGGTGTGGCCGATGTCACGTAGACCTACAAAGCCACGTGAGTTACCAGATATCCCAGGCCTCATGCTGTGGTCTGCTGCCCGCATCACATCGACGCCACCCACGATGCTGCCCGACTTCATGACGTCACCTCCTACGATGTCTGCTTCACCGTTCCAGAGGACACACATCTGACACAGCCTCTATGACACACACACCTGACAGCCTCTATAGCACACACACCTGACACAGCCTCTATGACACACACCTGACGAAGCCTCTATAGCACACACACCTGACACAGCCTATATATGACACATATACCTGACACAGCCTATATATGACACACCTGACACAATTTTTATGACACATATGACACAGTCTCTATGACACACACACACACCTGACACAGCCTCTATGCCACAAAAACCTGACACAGTCTCTGTGACACATATGACACAGTCTTTATCACACACACACCTGACACAGCCTATATATGACACACACACCTGACACAGCCTATATATGACACACACACACCTGACACATCCTCTATATGACACACACACACCTGACACATCCTCTATAACACACAACTGACATAGCCTCTATGACACATATGACAGTCTCTATGACACACATGACACAGTTTCTATGACTCAGCTGACACAGCCTCTATGACACACAGACACCTGACAGCCTCTATAGCACACACACCTGACACAGCCTCTATGACACACACCTGACGAAGCCTCTATAGCACACACACCTGACACAGCCTATATATGACACATATACCTGACACAGCCTATATATGACACACCTGACACAATTTTTATGACACATATGACACAGTCTCTGACACACACACACACCTGACACAGCCTCTATGCCACAAAAACCTGACACAGTCTCTGTGACACATATGACACAGTCTTTATCACACACACACCTGACACAGCCTATATATGACACACACACCTGACACAGCCTATATATGACACACACACACCTGACACATCCTCTATAACACACAACTGACATAGCCTCTATGACACATATGACAGTCTCTATGACACACATGACAGTTTCTATGACTCAGCTGACACAGCCTCTATGACACACAGACACCTGACACAGTCTATATGACAAACACACACCTGATACAGTCTCTATGACACACACATACCTGACAGACTCTATGACACACAAACCTGACACAGTGTCTATGACACACACCTGACACAGTGTGACACACACACCTGACCCAACCTCTATGACACACACACACACACCTGACACAGCCTCTTTGGCACACACCTGACACAGTCTCTATGACACACACACACCTGACACAGTCTCTATGACACACACACACCTGACACAGTCTCTATGACACACACACACCTGACACAGTCTCTATGACACACACACACCTGACACAGTCTCTATGACACACACACACCTGACACAGACTCTATGACACACACACACCTGACACAGACTCTATGACACACACACACCTGACACAGTCTCTATGACACACACACACCTGACACAGACTCTATGACACACACACACCTGACACAGCCTCTATAGCACACACATCTGACACAGCCTCTATGACACACACACCTGACAGCCTCTAGAGCACACACATCTGACACAGCCTCTATGACACACACACCTGACACAGCCTCTATGACACACACCTGACACAGCCTCTATGACACACACACCTGACACAGCCTCTATAGCACACACATCTGACACAGCCTCTATGACACACACACCTGACAGCCTCTATAGCACACACATCTGACACAGCCTCTATGACACACACACCTGACAGCCTCTATACCACACACACCTGACACAGCCTCTATACCTGGAGTTTACCTGGAGAGAGTTCCGGGGTCAACGCCCCCGCGGCCCGGTCTGTGACCAGGCCTCCTGGTGGATCAGAGCCTGATCAACCAGGCTGTTCCTGCTGGCTGCACGCAAACCAACGTACGAGCCACAGCCCGGCTGGTCAGGAACCGACTTTAGGTGCTTGTCCAGTGCCAGCTTGAAGACTGCCAGTGGTCTCTTGGTAATCCCCCTTATGTATGCTGGGAGGCAGTTGAACAGTCTCGGGCCCCTGACACTTATTGTATGGTCTCTTGACGTGCTAGTGACACCCCTGCTTTTCACTGGGGGGATGGTGCATCGTCTGCCAAGTCTTTTGCTTTCGTAGTGAGTGATTTTCGTGTGCAAGTTCGGTACTAGTCCCTCTAGGATTTTCCAGGTGTATATAATCATGTATCTCTCCCTCCTGCGTTCCAGGGAATACAGGTTTAGGAACCTCAAGCGCTCCCAGTAATTGAGGTGTTTTATCTCCGTTATGCGCGCCGTGAAGGTTCTCTGCACATTTTCTAGGTCAGCAATTTCACCTGCCTTGAAAGGTGTTGTTAGTGTGCAGCAATATTCCAGCCTAGATAGAACAAGTGACCTGAAGAGTGTCATCATGGGCTTGGCCTCCCTAGTTTTGAAGGTTCTCATTATCCATCCTGTCATTTTTCTAGCAGATGCGATTGATACAATGTTATGGTCCTTGAAGGTGAGATCCTCCGGCATGATCACTCCCAGGTCTTTGACGTTGGTGTTTCGCTCTATTTTGTGGCCAGAATTTGTTTTGTACTCTGATGACGATTTAATTTCCTCGTGTTTACCATATCTGAGTAATTGAAATTTCTCATCGTTGAACTTCATATTGTTTTCTGCAGCCCACTGAAAGATTTGGTTGATGTCCGCCTGGAGCCTTGCAGTGTCTGCAATGGAAGACACTGTCATGCAGATTCGGGTGTCATCTGCAAAGGAAGACACGGTGCTGTGGCTGACATCCTTGTCTATGTCGGATATGAGGATGAGGAACAAGATGGGAGCGAGTACTGTGCCTTGTGGAACAGAGCTTTTCACCGTAGCTGCCTCGGACTTTACTCTGTTGACGACTACTCTCTGTGTTCTGTAGCACAAACATCTGACACAGCCTCTATGACTCACACACCTGACACAGCCTCTATAGCGCACACATCTGACACAGCCTCTATGACACACACACCTGACAGCCTCTATAGCACACACACCTGACACAGCCTCTATGACACACACCTGACGAAGCCTCTATAGCACACACACCTGACACAGCCTATATATGACACATATACCTGACACAGCCTATATATGACACACCTGACACAATTTTTATGACACATATGACACAGTCTCTATGACACACACACACACCTGACACAGCCTCTATGCCACAAAAACCTGACACAGTCTCTGTGACACATATGACACAGTCTTTATCACACACACACCTGACACAGCCTATATATGACACACACACCTGACACAGCCTATATATGACACACACACACCTGACACATCCTCTATATGACACACACACACCTGACACATCCTCTATAACACACAACTGACATAGCCTCTATGACACATATGACAGTCTCTATGACACACATGACACAGTTTCTATGACTCAGCTGACACAGCCTCTATGACACACAGACACCTGACAGCCTCTATAGCACACACACCTGACACAGCCTCTATGACACACACCTGACGAAGCCTCTATAGCACACACACCTGACACAGCCTATATATGACACATATACCTGACACAGCCTATATATGACACACCTGACACAATTTTTATGACACATATGACACAGTCTCTGACACACACACACACCTGACACAGCCTCTATGCCACAAAAACCTGACACAGTCTCTGTGACACATATGACACAGTCTTTATCACACACACACCTGACACAGCCTATATATGACACACACACCTGACACAGCCTATATATGACACACACACACCTGACACATCCTCTATAACACACAACTGACATAGCCTCTATGACACATATGACAGTCTCTATGACACACATGACACAGTTTCTATGACTCAGCTGACACAGCCTCTATGACACACAGACACCTGACACAGTCTGTATGACACACACGCACCTGACACAGTCTATATGACAAACACACACCTGATACAGTCTCTATGACACACATACCTGACAGACTCTATGACACACAAACCTGACACAGTGTCTATGACACACACCTGACACAGTGTGACACACACACCTGACCCAACCTCTATGACACACACACACACACCTGACACAGCCTCTTTGGCACTCACACCTGACACAGTCTCTATGACACACACACACCTGACACAGACTCTATGACACACATTAGGTTAGGTCATATTAGGTTAGGTTAGGCTAGGTTAGGTTAGGCTAGGTTAGGTTAAGTTAAGTTAGCTTAGGATAGGTTAGATTAGGTTAAGCTAGGTTATATCAGGTTAGGTTAGGTCATATTAGGTTAGGTTAGGTCATGATAGATTAGGTTTAGTTAGATTGACATCTATCAATGCAAAAAAAAAAACAGTTATACAAGAACGAGAATAAATGATATATAAGCCAGGCAGTAAAAGCCAGACAGGACAACAAAGACTCGCCCACTACAGAACAAACACGTATCTCAGATGATCACAGTTAGAAGCTGGTTCCTCAGTGGCTCTTATTACGTGGACGGGTCGTAGGTGCCAAGACTACAATGGCGAATCTTCACTTCATGATAGACCTGCTTGGGATATGATTAATTCCATGCAATAATACCTCCAGCTCCGCCGTACTGAAGCCTTGCATCTTAGAGTACTTCCTGAACTAGTGGAATGTTCGACAGTATCTTAGTTCCACCGAAGTCTTCCAGCTCACGATGACCAATTTCCTAAATGTGTGACAAGTACACGTTGTTGCAGCAATGTGGCAGTACAGGAGTGTACTTTCTGTGTTATCTTAGGTATAAGCTACGTAATGTACTTTCTGTGTTATCTTAGGTATAAGCTACGTAATGTACTTTCTGTGTTATCTTAGGTATAAGCTACGTAATGTACTTTCTGTGTTATCTTAGGTATAAGCTACGTAATGTACTTTCTGTGTTATCTTAGGTATAAGCTACGTAATGTACTTTCTATGTAATCTTAGGTATAAGCTACATAATGTTATCTTAAGTATAAGCTACGTAATGTACTTTCTGTGTTATCTTAGGTATAAGCTACGTAATGTACTTTCTGTGTTATCTTAGGTATAAGCTACGTAATGTACTTTCTGTGTTATCTTAGGTATAAGCTACGTAATGTACTTTCTATGTAATCTTAGGTATAAGCTACATAATGTTATCTTAAGTATAAGCTACGTAATGTACTTTCTCTGTTATCTTAGGTATAAGCTACGTAATGTACTTTCTGTGTTATCTTAGGTATAAGCTACGTAATGTACTTTCTGTGTTATCTTAGGTATAAGCTACGTAATGTACTTTCTGTGTTATCTTAGGTATAAGCTACGTAATGTACTTTCTATGTAATCTTAGGTATAAGCTACATAATGTTATCTTAAGTATAAGCTACGTAATGTACTTTCTCTGTTATCTTAGGTATAAGCTACGTAATGTACTTTCTGTGTTATCTTAGGTATAAGCTACGTAATGTACTTTCTGTGTTATCTTAGGTATAAGCTACGTAATGT
The DNA here is from genome assembly GCF_038502225.1 of Cherax quadricarinatus. Classification (NCBI taxonomy): domain Eukaryota; kingdom Metazoa; phylum Arthropoda; class Malacostraca; order Decapoda; family Parastacidae; genus Cherax; species Cherax quadricarinatus. The sequence continues at coordinate 6,164,621 of NC_091295.1, forward strand.
ACTTTCTATGTAATCTTAGGTATAAGCTACATAATGTTATCTTAAGTATAAGCTACGTAATGTACTTTCTCTGTTATCTTAGGTATAAGCTACGTAATGTACTTTCTGTGTTATCTTAGGTATAAGCTACGTAATGTACTTTCTGTGTTATCTTAGGTATAAGCTACGTAATGTACTTTCTATGTAATCTTAGGTATAAGCTACATAATGTACTTTCTGTGTTATCTTAGGCATAAGCTACGTAATGTACTTTCTGTGTAATCTTAGGTATAAGCTACGTAATGTACTTTCTATGTCATCTTAGGTATAAGCTACGTAATGTACTTTCTGTGTAATCTTAGGTATAAGCTACATAATGTACTTTCTGTGTTATCTTAGGCATAAGCTACGTAATGTACTTTCTGTGTAATCTTAGGTATAAGCTACGTAATATACTTTCTATGTTATCTTAAGTATAAGCTACGTAATGTACTTTCTGTGTTATCTTAGGTATGATAAAGGACGTTCACCTCGGATGTAATGTCCTTGACACCGGAGCTCACATCACTACGTAACAATATTAACAGTTTACAATAATATAATAATATCTTTATTTACTACAAGTACATGTACAAGGTATACAGACCATAACTGACGTCACTGACATACTACTATATAGAAAGCCGCTTGTTATGCAGAGCATTTCCCGCAAATTATTTCAGTTTTGTCCCAGATGCGACCCACACTAGTTCACTATCACCCACGTACCCATTTTACTGATGGGGACATAGACAGCAGGTGCAAAGAAACACGCGCAATGTTTCTACCCTGAAATGGAATTGAACCCAGGCCCTCGCCGTGTGAAGCAAGAGCTGTAGCCTCCAGGCCTCCTGTTGTATTTGTTCCTGCCTGATGTATAGGTAGCTTGGGCAACGTTTTGGAATCCTTGTTCTAGAAACGATTCGTCAGTTAGTGGCTTCTTCAGTCTAAAACAAAGAAGAACGGTGGAAGATCAGGAGGAGATTTAGGAATTTAGGCTCTCATCAGCCGTGTGTTGATGCTTTAGGTAAATCAGTCTCGATGGCTTGAACACAGTAATTTATGGCCTAGGGATTGATTACCTCAAACTTCTCATTTTCCACCGTTCTCCTTTTTTTTTTTTTTGACTAGAGAAGCCACTGGCGGGTGAAACATTATCACAATAAAGATTCCTAAATATTGCCCAAGAGTCTCAATTATCAACCTGTCGATTTTCTAAACTATTTATACAAAGTACAGAGAGCTTATTAAATGTATTTATAGAAAACAGTTCTTGGGAATGCCACAGTGATGTGAAACTTGACTGTGAGGCAGAAAGTCAACTATGTTGATGTGTTACCCCCGGAGCAGAGCATCAATCACAGGACTCGTGTGTGTTTGTGTGTGTCATTACGCGGTCAGTTTCTCCCATGTGATTCTCACCTGGAGGCAAGCCAGGTAGGGAAACTAACCGTACACCACCTGACATACTCAACACGCACACATAGGCATACATTTATAGACACACACACACACACACACACACACACACACACACACACACACACACACACACACACACATACACAGAAGAAAGACATGTGACAGAGGGGTGGGTTGATTGCATCTTCTTGGACTGCAGGAAGGTCTTCGACACAGTTCCTCACAGGAGAATAGTGCAGAAGCTAGAGAATCAGGCGCGTATAACAGGAAGGACTCTGCAATGGATCAGAGAATACCTGACAGGGAGGCGACAACGAGTCATGGTACGTGATGAGGTATCACAGTGGGCACCTGTGACGAGAGGGGTCCCACAGAGGTCGGTCCTAGGACCAGTGCTATTTCTGGTATATGTGAATGACATGATGGAAGGGTTAGACTCAGAAGTGTCCCTGTTCGCTGATGATGTGAAGTTAATGAGGAGAATTAAATCTGATGAGGATCAGGTAGGACTTCAAAGAGACCTGGACAGACTGGACACCTGGTCCAGCAACTGGCTTCTCGAATTTAACCCCGCCAAATGCAAAGTCATGAAGATCGAGGAAGGGCAAAGACGACCGCAGACGGAGTATAGGCTAGGTGGCCAAAGACTGCAAACCTCGCTCAAGGAGAAAGATCTTGGGGTGAGTATAACATCGAGCACGTCTCCGGAAGCACACATCAACCAGATAACTGTTGCAGCATATGGGTGCCTGGCAAACCTGAGAATAGCTTTCCGATACCTAAGGAATCTTTCATGACACTGTACACCGTGTACGCCAGGCCCATACTGGAGTATGTCGCACCTGTTTGGAACCTACACTTGATCAAGCACGTCAAGAAATTAGAGAAAGTGCAAAGGTTTGCGACAAGGTTAGTTCCAGAGCTGAGGGGGAATGTCCTACGAAGAAAGGTTAAGGGAAATCGGCCTGACGACACTGGAGGACAGGAGGGTTAGGGGAGACATGATAACAACATACAAAATACTGCGTGGAATAGACAAGGTGGAGAGAGACAGGATTTTCCAGAGAGGGGACACAGAAACAATGGGTCACAATTGGAAGTTGAAGACCCAGATGGCTCAAAGGGATGTTAGGAAATATTTCTTAAGTCATAGAGTAGTCAGAAAGTGGAATAGCCTAGCAAGTGAGGTAGTGGAGGCAGGAACCATACATAGCTTTAAGATGAGGTATGATAAAGCTCATGGAGCAGGGAGAGAGAGGACCTAGTAGCACTTAGTGAAGAGGCGGGGCCAGGAGCTGAATCTCGACCCCTGCAACCCCAATTAGGTGAGTACAGGCAGGGCAAAGCAGCATGGGTTCGAGTCCTTGGCTAGTGCAGTGTTGTTATTGATATATATATATATATATATATATATATATATATATATATATATATATATATATATATATATATATATATATATATATATATATATATATATATATATATATATATGTATATATATATATATATATATATATATATATATATATATATATATATATATATATATATATATATATATATATATATATGGAAGAAGCACAAACCATAGTCCAGTTTAGCTGACAAGTGTTATTGTTAAAATATTGGTAAGAGTTATTAGAAAATAAGTTGAATAAACACTTAGGGAGCAATAACCAACTAACTGACTGGCATATAATTCCAATTAAAGACTTTATCGAATGTTGTTCAACGAAAATTACTGGGTGGGCAGACTGCTAAAAATAGCCGAGAAATACAGGAGTTGTGCAGGAGAGAGGAATGAAGAGAACGGTAACACATGCATCGTGCTGGCACCAATAATGTCATTATCATTAATATATCATCCTCTAGACATTAAAAGTGTTTTTGCAATTTATTCTACATAATAATTCTGCAAACACTTCCATATAGCTTAAAAGACTATATGGATGTGCGCGCAGGTGGTCGAGAATTATTATATAGAATGAATAACGAAAACTCTTCTAATGTCCACAGGATGACTAAGATAAATTGACCAAATGAAGAAACGGATGGATAATGGAGATAAATGTAGATAAATGACACGTAATGGAACTGAGAGAAAGCGATATAAAAACAACAACAAGAATGAAGACAGAGTGACAAAATATTGAAAGTATCAGGTAATAATAATAATTATATTGACTACGATACATGTACAAGGTACACAGACCACAGCTGACATCAACAACATACTATTATTATATAGAATGTCACTTGTTATGCTGCTGAACATTTCCAGCAAATTAGGTCAGTTTTGTCCCAGGATGTGACCCACACTAGTCGACACGCCCAATGTTTCTGCCCTCGCTGGGAATCGAACCCGAACCCTCGCCGTGTGAAGCGAGAGCCTTAGCCATCAGGATATATATATATATATATATATATATATATATATATATATATATATATATATATATATATATATATATATATATATATATATATATATATATATATATATATATATATATATATATATATATATATATATGCAAAACAACCACTCTGAAAGAATAGAGAAATTCCAAGCGCTTTCGTGACTACTCACATTATCAAGGAACTATGAAAGTGAAGCAACCAAGGAAGCTATATAAGGGGTCGGCCAGCACCTCACTATCACTATCACTGGCCGACCCCTTATATAGCTTCCTTGGTTGCTTCACTTTCATAGTTCCTTGATAATGTGAGTAGTCACGAAAGCGCTTGGAATTTCTCTATTCTTTCAGAGTGGTTGTTTTGCATATTTTGAAATCACCTGTTTACTGTGATCTTATTGCATATATATATCTATATATGTATATATATATATATATATATATATATATATATATATATATATATATATATATATATATATATATATATATATATTGTAATAATTACTTAGGACTGGACACCACGAGCATAATAGGTCTACACACACACACACACACACACACACACACACACACACACACACACACACACACACACACACACACACACACACACACACACACACACACACACACACAATCACACGCACACACACACACACACACACACTTTGCTGACAAGTGATAAAGGAGATTAGAAAGGATGTGGTTTTGGGCGGCGACAGGTGGTGGCAGAGTCAGGATGACAACCAGGAAATGCGTCTCACCATTCTGTTACAACAGTAAATTAAGCGTCTGGCTTTCAACACGGTCATCCCGGCTACAGATATACACAAATTATTAAGAATCCCCTGAGAGATACTTGGAGGTGGCTGCTTGATATATTTACTTTTTCCTTTTGATATTGTACAAAACTTTTGTTTACATCTCGAGAATGGCTCATCCGATTGGCATCAACTTTTCACAGCAGGTTTACTGTAAAGACGAGGTGGTTCCTGCAGTCACTGTCGTGTGCAGGTGTCCTCTGGTAAGTGTTATGTAGACTATTCTTGGAATGGCACTGATAACTTTCGAAGACTCTGCTAGCCTTCAAACATTCAACATTGGTTTATCTTTCACACATTCAACATTGGCTTATCCTTCAAACATTCAACGTTGGTTTATCCTTCAAACATTCAACATTGGTTTATCCTTCAAATATTCAACATTGGTTTATCCTTCAAACATTCAACATTGGTTTATCTTTCACACATTCAACATTGGTTTATCCTTCAAACATTCAACATTGGTTGTGAAGGCTTACTCAGCCCTGTAACAACTTCAGACAGTATTACCAAGGCTGGCTCCTCCTCAGGAAAATTAGTGAATAGAAAAAGAAATAATAACAGACAAACATAAACACTTTATTATGTAGAAAATATAAAACACTTAAATATGAAATATTAATCCTACATTAAAGAAAATGAAAAATGAAAAATATAAATGATAACTGAATTCAACGCTAATATATATAGGGGTGTCTGGTGTTGGTGACACCAAGTGTTGTTGAAATTGTAGCAGTTGCTGATGATGGGGGGGGTCTCAGGTGTTGGTTACAACCCACCGGTTCGTTCTTCACAGTATAGCCTTGAGTATTCTATCCTGATGACAGGAAAGCAGGTTCTTTACCGCTGCAATGATGAGGGGTTATGTCCTGCAATTTCATACAGGTGCACAGGTAATTAAATCCAAAAAGGGGAAGTCTCAGGACGTTAGTCCATCTCCATCAGTTCTGCTCGTTGATTGGCAGGTGACCCTCTCTGTCATCCAAGCTGGAAAGATAGACAGGTTACCCACTGCTTAAGAAATCACTCTCCATGATAAGTACAATACCTAAAAGATGTGGTGATTATTACAACAGTCAACCTAGAGCAAGACTGAAAGGACTAAGTTTATTATTGGTCAAAAGTGAAGCTTTCAACCAATAAATCCACTAGAATACAAGGCAGGCATGTACTTACAGTAGTGCTGGGAGCTGTGAGTCTAGTGATTACTGTTTGGACTGGAGCCCCACACGTCACCTTTCGGGGGGGGGGAAGAAGGAGGGGAAGGGATAGCGGGAGCTAGACTGACCCTACCTTAACAAGTAGCCGGCAATGAAACTATTGTTACTATATACTCCCTCTCTACTCCTATCTATTGAACTTTTCCCTCACACTCCCCCATACCAAGACTTATAGTCAAGGAGTATAAGAAGAATAGGCGAGGAAAAAGTTCTAACATGTGAAAGTCGCGTAAGGCAACAAATCTTCTACTGACTGTCACGACTTAACCAGTCAGAGAAATAATTGGATGAACCATTGATATACACAATATGGAACTTAAAAGCCTGGAGTGCCAATGTCCACCTCAAGAGGCGACTGTTGGTTCCCTTAAAAGTTTCTAGGTATATCAAAGGTTTGTGGTCCATTTCTAAAATGAATTCTTTTCCCAGTAAATAAAATTTAAGTTTGGAGATACCCCACACAAGGGCCAAACATTCCTTTTCTATGGTGGAGTATCTCGTTTCTGTGGGAAGGAGTTTCCGGCTTAGGAAGCATACAGGGAAGGGAGTACCATCATGGTATTGTAGTAATACCGCACCTAAGCCAGTATTGGAGGCATCAGTTCTTAAACAAAATATTTTATTAATATCTGGAATCTTAAGTATAGGGTCTTTCGAAAAGATGCTTTTAATCTCATTAAACTTTTCCCGAGCTACGTCGGAAAGTTCAAGAGGTTCCTTCACAGACTTTTTAAGGAAGTCAGATAAGATGCCTGTAAGATCAGTAAGGTTCGGGATAAACCGTGCATAAAAATTTACAGAACCAAGAAAGCTACACATGAGCTTCTTGGTTTTGGGGAATTTAAATTCTAATAAAGCTTTGATCTTACTGGGGAGAGGCTGCAGAGAGTTATTAGAAAGTATCAGTCCAAGATATCTAATCTTGTTATACCCAAGGAAGCATTTCTTCGGCTTGGCAGTGAGGCCATGTGAGCGTAACCTACACAAAACTGATGTTAAATTTTGGATATGTTCGCCCCATGTGGATGTCATTACGTAAATGTTATCAAAATAAACTGAAACATTTGGCATATTACCCAAGACCTTTCTCATCAGTCTCACGTCGGTAGCACAGGCAGTTACCAAACCGAAGGGCATAGTTCTACACTGCATCAGTCCTTGGTGTGTAGGAAAAGCGATGTTATCAAAATAAACTGAAACATTTGGCATATTACCCAAGACCTTTCTCATCAGTCTCACGTCGGTAGCACAGGCAGTTACCAAACCGAAGGGCATAGTTCTACATTGCATCAGTCCTTGGTGTGTAGGAAAAGCGATGTACTGCTTAGAAGAAGGATCTAACATTACTTGATGATATGCCTGCGCAATATCAATCTCTGAAAAGAAGGAAGCGTCATAAAATTTGTGTAGATCGCTATCTATTAAGGGCATAGGCTCAGCATCCCACCGAGTTATAGCATTAAGGCCTCTGAAGTCAATAGCAAGTCTATATGAATTATCCTCCTTCTTAACCATGACTACTGGTGAACAATATGAAGATACTGAAGGTTCAATGATCTTTAGTTTTAATAATTTGTCTACCTCTCGGTCAAATGCATCCCTAAGGTGAACTGGAACTGGGTATAATTTTCGTTTGATAGGATTGTCCGTCACTAAGTCAATCTTATGGACTACCGTGGAGGTAACACCTGGAATATCAGTAAAGACGTCTGAAAAGTTACTCACACATTGAAGTAGTTCATGTCTCTTATGGTCATCCAAAGATTCATTAATATTAATGTTGGTTGCGCCCGAGTGGTCAAGAGTCACCAAGTCATGTAGTTCTTCATCATAGTCTAAGTTAGAGGTGTCAATTATGCACACCTTACATTCTTCAGATGTCGTATCAAGTTCGTGTGGAAAAACTAAGTCAAAGTTATTAAGGCAGTTAACCGAATTTCTTCGGTAATATTTCTTAAGGATGTTGATATGATAAAGCTTAGGTTTCCCCTTGACTTCTATGAGGTAGTCAACTTTCCCACAAATTTTTAATACTTTATATGGACCTTTCCATGCTACTAATAATTTATTTGACTTGATCGGCAAAAGTACAAGAACTTCATCCCCTACTTTAAAACTTCTCCTCTGACTTTTGGAATCAAAATAGGTTTTGTACTGGTCCACTGACAAGCTTAGGTTTTTCGAAACTATGTCAGAGGTCTCCTCAAGTTTGGATCTAAGGTCAAGGAGAAACTGGTAAGAAGACTGAACCTCAGCACTCACCTCCTCATTAGTCCATAAGTCATGAAGGATGGACAATGGGCCTCTGGCCTGTCTACCATAGAGAAGTTCAAAAGGTGAAAACCCCAAAGAGTCACTGGGAACTTCCCTCATGGCAAACAAAGCACAGGGTAGGTAACGATGCCACTCCTTAGGTTTAAGGGAGCAAAGTTTCCTTAAAATGGACTTGAGAATCGAATGCTGGCGCTCAATCCTCCCATTACAGCTGGGATGATAGGGTGTGGTGAAGAGAGGCTTCACTCCCAGAAGTTGGTATAGATGTTGCATTAAGTCAGATGTGAATTGTGTCCCACGGTCAGACAAAATTTCTCTAGGGATGCCCACTCTGGAGAAGATGGACAAAAGGGCTTCAGCCACCTCTGTAGTAGTTATGGTCTTTAAGGGTATGGCTTCAGGGAAACTCGAAGCATAATCAACTAATGTTAATATATATCTATGTCCCCCAGATGACAGTGGAGATAAAGGACCAACGATGTCAATAGCTACTCTTTCAAAAGGTACCGTAAAGACTGGCATTTTGACCATAGGTACTCGCCTGGTACCTCGGGAGGATGACAGTTGGCAAACTTTACACGATCTACAATAGGTAATGATATCTGAGGACATTTTTGGCCAAAAATAGGTTTCCCTAATTTTATTTAAGGTTTTACGATGCGAGAAATGTCCGGCCACTGGCAGGTCATGAGCCATTTTAAGAACAGTCTCTCTGCATTGACTTGGAACAACTAAGATGGAATAGTCTATCTCATCTGAATTTAATTTGAATACTGACTTGTACAAGATACCTTTTATATATTCAAATTTATATGAAAAGTTTTTCCTTTGGATAACTTGATTTTGTTTAGCGGCATTATGGCAATTCCGAAGAGAATGGCAATTACGTTGTAAATTGACAGAGGAGTCCTTCGATATATCTAAAGGCTTAAAGTCAGGGAAAATCAAAGGATGGATAGTAGGACAAGCCTGGGCTTTGGTCTGAGTCCTAGTCAAGACATTTATGGTATCGGAGGTGATATCTTCACTTTCATCTAATAAGTGAACCGGTGATCCTACTACCTCGCTTTCGAGAGTAGCATCACTGGTTTTTAATCCCACATGAATCTCACGAGACATTGTCTCATCTGAACTTTCGAGGGGCTTCTCTGACTCTACAGGAAGAGGATCTGAAAAGCTTATGTCCATCTTTGGTGATGAAAGGTCAACCTCAGAAGGAAGAATGGCACCTTTTACATTACCTATTAGTACGGAGCAAGAAGTGATGGGAGCTAGTACGGCTTCAGACCAACCTGTGAACCATTTAGACCTAATGTAACAACGGATGGTAGGAAAAGTGTCCGTACGGCCCAAGTAGTCTGAAAGTATAGCAGAGGAATGAGTTTCTTTAAGGTTAGGGAACAGCTTATCAGAAATGACTATACATGTGCATCCAGTGTCTCGTAAAATGGTAGATACATTAAGTCCATTAACTGTTCCTGAACAGAAGGGTGCTTGGTCATTACAGTCTTTAAAACATCTTCCAACTTTTTGGACCTTTTTAGATGGACAATCTGGACGTTTATGTCCCTTAACACCACACAAATGACAAACAGGAATAAAAGAAGTCATTTAACTTTCCACTAGAGGCTTTGATTTCTTAAGGTCTGATGAACCCTTGCCCTTAGGGTTCGATCCCTTTAGGTCTTTATAGGAATTGTGAGCCTCAACATACAGGTCAGCAGCCTCACCAACTTCCTCAGCTATAATCAGGTTACGTTCTCTGATGAATGTTTTTATCTGATGGGGAAGAGCTGTCAGGAACTGGTCAGCAACCATGAAGTCTCTAAGAGATTCATAACTGTGATCAATTCCTGAACTCTCTATCCAAAAGTCGAACAAACGAAAGAGTGTTACCTGTAACTGCTGAAAGTTCTGGCCAGGCTGTAAGGTGGCATACCTGAAATCTTTCCTGTAAGAATTAGTGGTTTTTTGATATGCTTTAAGGATTGCCTTCTTCAGTAGGTTATAATTACATATGATATCCTGCGACAAAGTTGCACAGATATTCAAAGCTGTACCAGAAAATAACATTCCTAACCTGGTAGCCCAGGTGTCAGCAGGCCATTCACAGAGGGTAGCGGTATTTTCAAACCTGATAATGTATGAAGTTATGTCTTCCCCCTCTGTGAAGGGAGGTAAATTAGGTGTTGGAATATGTGCACTGACTGCACGTTGTTCCATTACTCCTTCCTCTAATTGTTGTTGTGTAAAAGTTAACTTTTTATTCTCTAATTCAAGGCGAGATTTTCCGAGCTCGCAATCCTTTTCTCTCTCTATTAACTCATGTTCTCTAGCTTTTTCTTCACGTTCTCTAGCTTTTTCCTCAACTTCTCTATCCTTTGCTCTTTCCTCAAGTTCTCTTAATTTAACCTGTTCTTCACGTATCTTAGCTTGTTCCTCACGTATTTTAGCTTGTTCCTCACGTTCCCTATCCTTTGCTCTTTCCTCAAGTTCTCTTAATTTAACTTGTTCTTCACGTACTCTAGCTCTCTCCTCACGATCAAGTCTATCACGCTCCTTTTTGTCTTCTCTCTCTCTTTCTAACTGTCTTTCTTGGGTTTCTCTCTCAATTCTCTCTCTCTCTCCTTTTTCTCCTCTCTTTCGATTCTTTCTCTCTCCTTTTCTTCTTCTCTTTCTATTCTCTCTCTCTCATTTTCTTCTTCTCTTTCCCTTTCTAACTGTCTTTCTTCTCTCTCAATTCTCTCTCTTTCAAGTCTTTCCTGGATCTTAGCACTAATGAAAGATTCTAAATTTTTCCCTGTTATTCCTAACTTACTTCCAGCATTCATCCAAAACTGGTATTCATCCATACTTGCAAGAATAACTTAAACTATCAGGGGAAATGAAACGGGTATTAAAGAAAACGGAGGGTTCAATTCCTGCTCCGCTCAAACTGTAAATAAACCAGAGGGCTCGATCCCTACTTCAATTAAACAATATGTATTAATTAAAACGAAGGGTTCTATGCCAGCTCCGAGCAAACAGTAAGTAGAATGGGGTCACTTGACCATCCAATCTTCTCACCAACAAATCAAGAGTGTCCTATGACAGTTCCCTTGATATAATAAAGAGCTCAATGAAACAAATTGTCACTGGAAAATCTCGGGTCCCTAGAGTCTAATCCTCCCAAGTGTTTCAAGCTCACACAAAAATAGATGGCAGAATTAACTAGTATTGGTGCCTTGACTTGAATTACAATAAATTGAGACTAACAATCACCAAATCTTTTAAATACTTGTACTGTAGTCCTACCATAGAGAATGATTACTCATGGCTGGTGGTAACCGTCTGTGGTATGCGGTGTTGAAGTTCGAATGGTAGATTCGAGATGGAGTTGAATCTTGATTCAGTAGAGTTGATCCTGGCAAGGTCGCCACTTGTGAAGGCTTACTCAGCCCTGTAACAACTTCAGACAGTATTACCAAGGCTGGCTCCTCCTCAGGAAAATTAGTGAATAGAAAAAGAAATAATAACAGACAAACATAAACACTTTATTATATAGAAAATATAAAACACTTAAATATGAAATATTAATCCTACATTAAAGAAAATGAAAAATGAAAAATATAAATGATAACTGAATTCAACGCTAATATATATAGGGGTGTCTGGTGTTGGTGACACTGAGTGTTGTTGAAATCGTAGCAGTTGCTGATGATGGGGGGGGGTCGCAGGTGTTGATTACAACCCACCGGTTCGTTCTTCACAGTAGAGCCTTGAGTATTCTATCCCGATGACAGGAAAGCAGGTTCTTTACCGCTGCAATGATGAGGGTTACGTCCTGCAATTTCATACAGGTGCACAGGTAATTAAATCCAAAAAGGGGAAGTCTCAGGACGTTAGTCCATCTCCATCAGTTCTGCTCGTTGATTGACAGGTGACCCTCTCTGTCATCCAAGCTGGAAAGATAGACAGGTTACCCACTGCTTAAGAAATCACTCTCCATGATAAGTACAATACCTAAAAGATGTGGTGATTATTACAACAGTCAACCTAGAGCAAGACTGAAAGGACTAAGTTTATTATTGGTCAAAAGTGAAGCTTTCAACCAATAAATCCACTAGAATACAAGGCAGGCATGTACTTACAGTAGTGCTGGGAGCTGTGAGTCTAGTGATTACTGTTTGGACCGGAGCCCCACACGTCACCTTTCGGGGGGGGGGGAAGAAGGAGGGGAAGGGATAGCGGGAGCTGGACTTACCCTACCTTAACAAGTAGCCGGCAATGAAACTATTGTTACTATATACTCCCTCTCTACTCCTATCTATTGAACTTTTCCCTCACATTTATTTATCCTTCAAACATTCAACATTGGTTTGTTCTTCATATTTAGTGGATAATGATACTGCTGTGTCTAGCTCCTCACTTGACAGTTTTATGGGTCAAGTTGTTAGTATTACTGTTAGTATTATTGTCAGTATTATTGTTAGTATTATTGTCAGTATTATTGTCAGTATTATTGTCAGTATTATTGTCAGTATTATTGTCAGTATTATTGTTAGTATTATTGTTAGTATTACTGCTAGTATTATTGTCAGTATTATTGTTAGTATTATTGTTAGTATTATTGTTAGTATTATTGTTAGTATTACTGCTAGTATTATTGTCAGTATTATTGTTAGTATTATTGTCAGAATTATTGTCAGTATTATTGTTAGTATTATTGTTAGTATTATTGTTAGTATTATTGTTAGTATTACTGCTAGTATTATTGTCAGTATTATTGTTAGTATTATTGTTAGTATTATTGTTAGTATTACTGCTAGTATTATTGTCAGTATTATTGTTAGTATTATTGTCAGTATTATTGTCAGTATTATTGTCAGTATTATTGTCAGTATTATTGTCAGTATTATTGTTAGTATTATTGTTAGTATTACTGCTAGTATTATTGTCAGTATTATTGTTAGTATTATTGTCAGTATTATTGTCAGTATTATTGTTAGTATTATTGTTAGTATTACTGTCAGTATTATTGTCAGTATTATTGTTAGTATTATTGTTAGTATTATTGTTAGTATTATTGTCAGTATTATTGTTAGTATTATTGTCAGAATTATTGTCAGTATTATTGTTAGTATTATTGTTAGTATTATTGTTAGTATTATTGTTAGTATTACTGCTAGTATTATTGTCAGTATTATTGTCAGTATTATTGTCAGTATTATTGTCAGTATTATTGTCAGTATTATTGTCAGTATTATTGTTAGTATTATTGTTAGTATTACTGCTAGTATTATTGTCAGTATTATTGTTAGTATTATTGTCAGTATTATTGTCAGTATTATTGTTAGTATTATTGTTAGTATTATTGTCAGTATTATTGTCAGTATTATGGTTAGTATTATTGTTAGTGTTATTGTTAGTATTATTGTCAGTATTATTGTTAGTATTATTGTCAGTATTATTATAAGTATTATTGTTAGTATTATTTTTAGTATTATTGTTAGTATTATTGTTAGTATTATTGTCAGTATTATTGTTAGTATTATTGTTAGTATTATTATTTTTATTGACCTAAGAAAAACTTTTGACACAGTAGACCACGACATCCTACTCCACAAACTTGACCATTATGGTATAAGAGGCCATGCGCTTGCATATTTCATATCTTACCTTACTAATAGGTATCAGTATGTCACCATTAAAGACACAGCATCAACAACACGGCCACTTGATACTGGAGTTCCGCAGGGAAGTGTCCTTGGTCCCCTGCTCTTCCTCATATACATCCATGATCTTCCAAACGTATCCCAACACCTGAACCCCATTCTCTTTGCTGATGACACGACTTATGTCATCTCTCACCCTAGTCTTGCCACCCTCAACACCATTGTTAACGAGGAGCTGATCAAAATATCGACTTGGATGACAGCCAGTAAACTTACGCTTAACACTGACAAAACCTACTATATTATGTTTCGTAACAGAGCAGGAGATGCACAAATTAACATTAAGATTGACAACACTCTAATTGCCAGACATAATGAGGGCAAATTCCTAGGCCTATATCTCGACAACAGCCTGAATTTCAGCACCCATATCCAACACATAACCAAAAAAGTATCCAAAACGGTTGGGATCCTCTCCAAGATACGATACTATGTGCCGCAAAATGCCCTTCTCACACTATACCACTCACTTATTTATCCATACCTCACCTATGCTATCTGTGATTGGGGATCAACTGTAGCAACACACCTAAAGCCAATAATAACCCAACAAAAAGCTGCAGTAAGAATAATCACTAAATCCCATCCCTGGCAACTCCCCCCCCCCCCAACTCTTCATAGATCTAAGCTTACTCCCTGTTCAGTACATCCACACTTACTACTGTGCAATCTACATCTACAGGACCTTAAATTCCAATATTAACCTTGACCTAAAACGCTTTCTTGATAGTTGTGACAGAACCCACAGGCATAACACCAGACACAAACATCTCTACGACATTCCCCGTGTCCCACTAAACCTTTACAAAAATTCAATGTATGTCAAAGGCCCTAAAATCTGGAACACCCTACCTGAGAACTTTAGAACTGCAGACACATTCATCACCTTCAAAACTACCATTAGAAAACATCTTATCTCCCTGATACACCCCATCAACTAACTACACGAATACCACCTGGTGGTTCACACTTACACTCACTCACCCATTTGGCCATAAACAGAAATATCAATCTCAATCTTAAAATAATGAATCTCAACTAGTCATAAGTTGGCCTGTGATACTCCAATACAGAAACTATGTATTGTGCCAAAACAAAAGCATTCACATTGCTAAACTCACAAACTAGTATTTAGTCACATAGCCATAATACCAACTTACCTCATAATTTGTAATATTTTAAAATTAAGAATTAAACTAAGTCTGCCCGAAATGCCTAGCCATGCTAGGTGTTCTAGTGGTACACTCTGTAATCATTATTTTTCTACATGTAAACCACACAATAACCAAATTCTGTAAACTCAGCATTGTAATCCTTATAGAGAATAAACTTTGAATTTGAATTTGATTTTGAATTAGTATTATTATTAGTATTATTTTCAGTATTATTGTTGTTAGTATTATTGTTAGTATTATTGTTAGTATTATTGTCAGTATTATTGTTGTTAGCATTATTGTTAGTATTATTGTCAGTATTATTGTTAGTATTATTGTCAGTATTATTGTCAGTATTATTATCAGTATTATTGTCAGTATTATTGTTAGTATTATTGTCAGTATTATTGTTGTTAGTATTATTGTTAGTATTATTGTTAGTATTATTGTCAGTATTATTATCAGTATTATTGTCAGTATTATTGTTAGTATTATTGTCAGCATTATTGTTGTTAGTATTATTGTTAGTATTATTGTTAGTATTATTGTCAGTATTATTGTCAGTATTATTGTTGTTAGTTTTATTGTTAGTATTATTGTCAGTATTATTGTTGTTAGTATTATTGTTAGTATTATTGTTAGTATTATTGTCAGTATTATTGTCAGTATTATTGTCAGTATTATTGTTGTTAGTATTATTGTTAGTATTATTGTTAGTATTATTGTCAGTATTATTGTTGTTAGTATTATTGTTAGTATTATTGTTAGTATTATTGTCAGTATTATTGTCAGTATTATTGTTGTTAGTATTATTGTCAGTATTATTGTCAGTATTACTGTTGTTAGTATTATTGTTAGTATTATTGTCAGTATTATTGTTGTTAGTATTATTGTCAGTATTATTGTTGTTAGTATTATTGTTAGTATTATTGTTAGTATTATTGTCAGTATTATTGTTGTTAGTATTATTGTTAGTATTATTGTTAGTATTATTGTCAGTATTATTGTTGTTAGTATTATTGTTAGTATTATTGTCAGTATTATTGTTGTTAGTATTATTGTTAGTATTATTGTTAGTATTATTGTCAGTATTATTGTTGTTAGTATTATTGTTAGTATTATTGTTAGTATTATTGTCAGTATTATTGTTGTTAGTATTATTGTTAGTATTATTGTCAGTATTATTGTCAGTATTATTGTCAGTATTATTGTTGTTAGTATTATTGTTAGTATTATTGTCAGTATTATTGTCAGTATTATTGTCAGTATTATTGTTGTTAGTATTATTGTTAGTATTATTGTCAGTATTATTGATAGTATTATTGTTAGTATTATTGTCAGTATTATTGTTAGTATTATTGTTAGTATTATTGTCAGTATTATTGTTAGTATTATTGTTAGTATTATTGTTGTTAGTATTATTGTTAGTATTATTGTCAGTATTATTGTTAGTATTATTGTTAGTATTATTGTTAGTATTATTGTTAGTATTATTGTTAGTATTATTGTCAGTATTATTGTTAGTATTATTGTTAGTATTATTGTCAGTATTATTGTTAGTATTATTTATTTTTTTTTTTTATTATCACACCGGCCGATTCCCACCAAGGCAGGGTGGCCCGAAAAAGAAAAACTTTCACCATCATTCACTCCATCACTGTCTTGCCAGAAGGGTGCTTTACACTACAGTTTTTAAACTGCAACATTAACACCCCTCCTTCAGAGTGCAGGCACTGTACTTCCCATCTCCAGGACTCAAGTCCGGCCTGCCGGTTTCCCTGAATCCCTTCATAAATGTTACTTTGCTCACACTCCAACAGCACGTCAAGTATTAAAAACCATTTGTCTCCATTCACTCCTATCAAACACGCTCACGCATGCCTGCTGGAAGTCCAAGCCCCTCGCACACAAAACCTCCTTTACCCCCTCCCTCCAACCCTTCCTAGGCCGACCCCTACCCCGCCTTCCTTCCACTACAGACTGATACACTCTTGAAGTCATTCTGTTTCGCTCCATTCTCTCTACATGTCCGAACCACCTCAACAACCCTTCCTCAGCCCTCTGGACAACAGTTTTGGTAATCCCGCACCTCCTCCTAACTTCCAAACTACGAATTCTCTGCATTATATTCACACCACACATTGCCCTCAGACATGACATCTCCACTGCCTCCAGCCTTCTCCTCGCTGCAACATTCATCACCCATGCTTCACACCCATATAAGAGCGTTGGTAAAACTATACTCTCATACATTCCCCTCTTTGCCTCCAAGGACAAAGTTCTTTGTCTCCACAGACTCCTAAGTGCACCACTCACTCTTTTTCCCTCATCAATTCTATGATTCACCTCATCTTTCATAGACCCATCCGCTGACACGTCCACTCCCAAATATCTGAATACGTTCACCTCCTCCATACTCTCTCCCTCCAATCTGATATTCAATCTTTCATCACCTAATCTTTTTGTTATCCTCATAACCTTACTCTTTCCTGTATTCACCTTTAATTTTCTTCTTTTGCACACCCTACCAAATTCATCCACCAATCTCTGCAACTTCTCTTCAGAATCTCCCAAGAGCACAGTGTCATCAGCAAAGAGCAGCTGTGACAACTCCCACTTTGTGTGTGATTCTTTATCTTTTAACTCCACGCCTCTTGCCAAGACCCTCGCATTTACTTCTCTTACAACCCCATCTATAAATATATTAAACAACCACGGTGACATCACACATCCTTGTCTAAGGCCTACTTTTACTGGGAAAAAATTTCCCTCTTTCCTACATACTCTAACTTGAGCCTCACTATCCTCGTAAAAACTCTTCACTGCTTTCAGTAACCTACCTCCTACACCATACACTTGCAACATCTGCCACATTGCCCCCCTATCCACCCTGTCATACGCCTTTTCCAAATCCATAAATGCCACAAAGACCTCTTTAGCCTTATCTAAATACTGTTCACTTATATGTTTCACTGTAAACACCTGGTCCACACACCCCCTACCTTTCCTAAAGCCTCCTTGTTCATCTGCTATCCTATTCTCCGTCTTACTCTTAATTCTTTCAATTATAACTCTACCATACACTTTACCAGGTACACTCAACAGACTTATCCCCCTATAATTTTTGCACTCTCTTTTATCCCCTTTGCCTTTATACAAAGGAACTATGCATGCTCTCTGCCAATCCCTAGGTACCTTACCCTCTTCCATACATTTATTAAATAATTGCACCAACCACTCCAAAACTATATCCCCACCTGCTTTTAACATTTCTATCTTTATCCCATCAATCCCGGCTGCCTTACCCCCTTTCATTTTACCTACTGCCTCACGAACTTCCCCCACACTCACAACTGGCTCTTCCTCACTCCTACAAGATGTTATTCCTCCTTGCCCTATACACGAAATCACAGCTTCCCTATCTTCATCAACATTTAACAATTCCTCAAAATATTCCCTCCATCTTCCCAATACCTCTAACTCTCCATTTAATAACTCTCCTCTCCTATTTTTAACTGACAAATCCATTTGTTCTCTAGGCTTTCTTAACTTGTTAATCTCACTCCAAAACTTTTTCTTATTTTCAACAAAATTTGTTGATAACATCTCACCCACTCTCTCATTTGCTCTCTTTTTACATTGCTTCACCACTCTCTTAACTTCTCTCTTTTTCTCCATATACTCTTCCCTCCTTGCATCACTTCTACTTTGTAAAAACTTCTCATATGCTAACTTTTTCTCCCTTAGTATTATTGTTAGTATTATTGTTGTTAGTATTATTGTTAGTATTATTGTTGTTAGTATTATTGTTAGTATTATTGTTAGTATTATTGTCAGTATTATTGTTAGTATTATTGTTAGTATTATTGTTAGTATTATTGTTAGTATTATTGTTAGTATTATTGTTAGTGTTATTGTTAGCTTTATTGTTAGTATTATTGTCAGTATTATTGTTGTTAATATTATTGTTAGTATTATTGTCAGTATTATTGTTGTTAGTATTATTGTTAGTATTATTGTTAGCTTTATTGTTAGTATTATTGTCAGTATTATTGTTGTTAGTATTATTGTTAGTATTATTGTTAGTATTATTGTTAGTATTATTGTTAGTATTATTGTCAGTATTATTGTTAGTATTATTGTTAGTATTATTGTTAGTATTTTTGTCAGTATTATTGTTAGTATTATTGTTAGTATTATTGTCAGTATTATTGTTAGTATTATTGTTAGTATTATTGTTAGTATTATTGTCAGTATTATTGTTAGTATTATTGTTAGTATTATTGTCAGTATTATTGTTAGTATTATTGTTAGTATTATTGTTAGTATTATTGTTAGTATTATTGTTAGTATTATTGTTAGTATTATTGTTAGTATTATTGTTAGTATTATTGTTAGTATTATTGTTAGTATTATTGTTAGTATTATTGTCAGTATTATTGTTAGTATTATTGTTAGTATTATTGTTAGCATTATTGTTAGTATTATTGTCAGTATTATTGTTAGTATTATTGTTAGTATTATTGTTAGTATTATTGTTAGTATTATTGTTAGTATTATTGTCAGTATTATTGTTAGTATTATTGTTAGTATTATTGTTAGTATTATTGTTAGTATTATTGTTAGTATTATTGTTAGTATTATTGTTAGTATTATTGTTAGTATTATTGTTAGTATTATTGTCAGTATTATTGTTAGTATTATTGTAAGTATTATTTTTAGTATTGTTGTTAGTATTATTAGTAGTATTATTGTTAGTATTATTGTCAGTATTATTGTCAGAATTATTGTCAGTATTATTGTCAGAATTATTGTTAGTATTATTAGTAGTATTATTTTCAGTATTATTGTTGTCAGTATTATTGTCAGTATTATTTTTAGTATTATTGTTAGTATTATTGTTAGTATTACTGTTAGTATTACTAGTATTTTCGTTAGTAATATTGTCAGCATTATTGTCAGTAATATTGTTAGTATTATTGTTAGTATTATTGTCAGTATTATTGTCAGTATTATTGTCAGCATTATTGTTAGTATTATTGTTAGTATTATTGTCAGTATTATTGTCAATATTATCGTCAGTATTATTATCAGTATTATTTTTAGATTTTGCCACCGAAGTGGCTAGTTTATTGTGCACCCCATATCCATCCTGTGGACGGTAGCACGAGAGCATATGGATACACAAAAGGCCTAGGAACTAGGTCCCAAAGGGTTAACAGGTGTACATATGGATTTATATCTACATATCTATAGTTCACTTATCTGTTTCAAGCAAATTTAGGAAATTTGCTTAGTATATCTGGTATCTTATTTTCATTAATAAGATATCTTGACATGTCACATAGGTTATTATAATGTCTGTCTCTGTATTCCTCAATGAGTGGACAATTAAGCACATAGTGTTCAAGAGAGTGACCATATGCCTGATCACATAATTTACATTTAGTTTGGTCATCATCTGTGTGTCTCCCAAATTGCCAGAAGTACTTGTAACCAAGCCTAAACCTAACCACTACATCAGTGTTCACATTGCACGTTGTTCCATAAACATACTTATCTACGTTCATGTTATCATAGTGGGTTATAGATCTACTCAGGCTTTTAACTGTATTCCTATAACAATCATTTTCATTATTTACTTCTCTCCTAATATTATTCCTAATGCTAGACACAGATATACCAAAGTTATATTCTACGTTCTCCTTCTGGGTACTCTTATTGGCTAAGATATCAACTTTATCATGAAGGAGTAATCCAGTGTGTGATGGGATCCATAGCAATTGTACATTAATTCCTTTGTCCCTGATTTTTGTGTATCTATACCTGGCTTCTCCAATGAGCATGCTATTGGAGTCATTATATGAGTCAAGAGCCTTCAATGATGACATAGAATCAGTAATGATGATAGAGTCAAGCTCAGTGTCATAGGTTAGCTTTAGCGCCATTAGGATTGCAAACAATTCAGTTTGCAGTGTAGACGCCCAGTTGTTAATTCTTATGCCTAACTCAACAAATTTATTATCGTTCTTAACTAGGGAGGTGGCAACAAGAGCAGATGCAGCCCTGCCAGAAGACTCCTGTTTAGATCCATCAGTGTATATAACTTGTGATAACTTATTACTACCAGCTAGGTGAGAAATTTCTTCTTGAGCAGTTGCTCCAACGGCAGGTCATCATATGACTATGACCCGCATCAGGAAACATTTGTTTCCTGACAAACCTTACCTATCATATGACCAGAGGCCTAGCTTCTCCCTACGAACACCGTGAGGGCGGGGAATGGGGGCTAGGTCTGGGAACAGTTGGTCTCCCATGGCAGACATTGGTCTAAGACACTCCCTCGAGAGGGAGTCAAGGCCGGGATGTTATACCAGCGTACCTACTACAGTAGTCATAGGAAAAACTGTTTAGCTTAGTTTTAAAGAGCTGGATCGAACAGATTACTAAAAATTTCATCTTCTAGTCATCATATGACAATGCCCATTAAGATGGTGTTTGCCACAGATTTGTTTCTACTTATATATATATATATATATATATATATATATATATATATATATATATATATATATATATATATATATATATATATATATATATATATATATATATATATATAAATATATAAATATATATATATATATATATATATATATATATATATATATATATATATATATATATATATATATATCTAGATCTGTGTGTGTGTGTGTGTGTGTGTGTGTGTGTGTGTGTGCAAAAAAACCACTGTGAAAGAGTAGTGAAATTCCAAGCGCTTTCGTGACTACTCACATTGTCAAGGAACTATGAAAGTAATACATCAAAGGAAGGCAATTAAAGGGCTTAGACTACACCTCACAGTCAACCCCCACAACAAAGAAACACCTGACGCGCGACAATACCGGACTCATAAGAAAAGAGGAACACTGCAGTAGGTCCGCTGGTCCAACTAGACAGGTCCTCACGACATCCCACTAACAAAATATTCTACCAAGAAATAAGGTTTATTATTTGTCCAATGTATTATTAAACTCTAACCAAATTTTATTAATTATAAATGAGTCTAGTTTATATAAACCTAAGGAAATATTCATATTATTTTCAAAACTGCTTTTCATGAAACAAGATTCAATTATATTCCTGTCGACCATGGACTTGCTTGATACTACTTTCTCAACTTTTTGAAAATCAATTGGATGGTTAAAATCTCTCACATGAATAAATAGAGCATTGGAATCTTGTCCAGTTCTAATGCTATATTTATGTTGTTTTAATCTAAGTTCGAGATTTTTACCAGTTTGACCGTAATAAACTTTATCGCAAATTTTACAAGGAATCTTATAGATAAAGTTTATTACGGTCAAACTGGTAAAAATCTCGAACTTAGATTAAAACAACATAAATATAGCATTAGAACTGGACAAGATTCCAATGCTCTATTTATTCATGTGAGAGATTTTAACCATCCAATTAATTTTCAAAACGTTGAGAAAGTTGTATCAAGCAAGTCCATGGTTGACAGGAATATAATTGAATCTTGTTTCATGAAAAGCAGTTTTGAAAATAATATGAATATATCCTTAGGTTTATATAAACTAGACTCATTTATAATTAATAAAATTTGGTTAGAGTTTAATAATACATTGGACAAATAATAAACCTTATTTGTTAGTGGGATGTCGCGAGGACCTGTCTAGTTGGACCAGCTGACCTACTACAGTGTTCCTCTTTTCTTATGAGTCCGGTATTGTCGCGCGTCAGGTGTTTCTTTGTTGTGGGGGTTGACTGTGAGGTGTAGTCTAAGCCCTTTAATTGCCTTCCTTTGAAGTATTACTTTCATAGTTCCTTGACAATGTGAGTAGTCACGACAGCGCTTGGAATTTCACTACTCTTTCACAGTGGTTGTTTTGCATATTTTAAAATCACCTGTTTACTGTGATCTTATTGCATATATATATACCTGGAGTTTACTTGGAGAGAGTTCCGGGGGTCAACGCCCCCGCGGCCCGGTCTGTGACCAGGCCTCCTGGTGGATCAGAACCTGATCAACCAGGCTCTTATTGCTGGCTGCACGCAAACCAACGTACGAGCCACAGCCCAGCTGGTCAGGTACCGACTTTAGGTGCCTGTCCAGTGCCAGCTTGAAGACTGTCAGGGGTCTATTGGCAATCCCCCTTATGTATGCTGGGAGGCAGTTGAACAGTCTCTAGCCCCTGACACTTATTGTATTGTCTCTTAACGTGCTAGTGGCACCCCTGCTTTTCATTGTGGGGATGTTGCATTGTCTGCCAAGTGTTTTGCTTTTGTTGTGAGTGATTTTCGTGTGCAAGTTCGGTACTAGTCCCTCTAGGAATTTCCAGGTGTATATAATCATGTATCTCTCCCGCCTGCATTCCAGGAAATAAAGGTTCAGGAACTTCAAGCGCTCCCAGTAATTGAGGTGTTTTATCTCCGTTATGCGCGCCGTGAAGGTTCTCTGTACATTTTCTAGGTCAGCAATTTCACCTGCCTTGAAAGGTGCTGTTAGTGTGCAGCAATATTCCAGCCTAGATAGAACAAGTGACCTGAAGAGTGTCATCATGGGCTTGGCATCCCTAGTTTTGAAGGTTCTCATTATCCATTCTGTCATTTTTCTAGCGGCTGCGATTGATACAATGTTATGGTCCTTGAAGGTGAGATCCTCCAACATGATCACTCTCAGGTATTTGACGTTGGTGTTTCGCTCTATTTTGTGGCCAGAATTTGTTTTGTACTCTGATGAAGATTTAATTTCCTCATGTTTACCATATCTGAGTAATTGAAATTTCTCATCGTTGAACTTCATATTGTTTTCTGCAGCCCACTGAAAGATTTGGTTGATGTCTGCCTGGAACCTTGCAGTGTCTGCAATGGAAGACACTGTCATGCAGATTCGGGTGTCATCTGCAAAGGAAGACAAGGTGCTGTGGCTGACATCCTTGTCTATGTCAGATATGAGGATGAGAAACAAGATGGGAGCGAGTACTGTGCCTTGTGGAACAGAGCTTTTCACCGTAGCCGCCTCAGACTTGACTCTGTTGACTACTATTCTTTGTGTTCTGTTTGTGAGGAAATTATAGATTCATCTACCAACTATTCCTGTTATTCCTTTAGCACGCATTTTGTGCGCTATTACGCCATGGTCACACTTGTCAAAGGCTTTTGCATAGTCTGTATATATTACATCTGCATTCTTTTTGTCTTCTAGTGCATCTAGGGCCTTATAGTTGAGACAGATAGGAGTGACCTGTTCTAAACCCATGTTGCCCTGGGTTGTGTAATTGATTGGTTTCTAGATGGGTGGCGATGTTGCTTCTTAGGACCCTTTCAAAGATTTTTATGATATGGGATGCTAGTGCTATCGGTCTGTAGTTCTTTGCTATTGCTTTACTGCCCCCTTTGTGGAGTGGGGCTATGTCTGTTGTTTTTAGTAACTGTGGGACGACCCCCATGTCCATGCTCCCTCTCCATAGGATGGTAAAAGCTCGTGATAGATGGTTCTTGCAGTTCTTGATGAACATATATATATATATATATATATATATATATATATATATATATATATATATATATATATATATATATATATATATATATATAGATATATATATATATATATATATATATATATATATATATATATATATATATATATATATATATATATATATATATATATATATCTTAAGACCTTTTTTCTTTAACTTTTACTTGCGAGTTCTAACTGTCCTTAATTTACCTGCCCTTTACTTTCACTCCATATCATGATTTACCTGCCCTTTACTTTCACTCCATATTTTAATTTACCTGCCATTTACTTTCACTCCATATTTTTATTTACCTGCTGTTTACTTTCACTCCATATCTTGATTTACCTGCCATTTACTTTCACTCCATATCTTGATAGAAAGTTTGAGCGATTCACGTTTTCTCCTCCGCTTTTCCTTACACAAAGACAAACATATCTGCTTCAAGCTTGTGCTCACTTTTGCTTCATCACTTTCACTCACGTTCTCTTATTATGGCAGTGTTCACCTGCAGTGTTCACTTGGGTGTTCACTGGCGGTGTGCACTGTAGTGTTCAATGGTGTTCACTGGTGGTGTTCACTAGTGGTACCAGTTCCTCAAACTGAATCGGGAATGCAGTTATCACTCCGAATACAATAATTCGAGGACATTTACTGGATTTGGTCAGTATTTTTTACAGCAGAGTTAAGTGCCATTTTCATTGCCCTCAAACACACTGTAACCATGTCCACCATCCCCCCTCATTTGTCCTTTCAGATTCTCAAAGCTTATTACAAGCTATCCAGAAATATAACTCCTCACAGTTGCCCTCAGTACACGACTCTGGTTATGTAGAATTTCTAGTATACACAAAGAGGTCACTTGTACCCGAACACACAGGTGAACGAGTTAATTCTACTGTTCGGTCCACTGTCTACCATCCTTATACAGAAGAGTCTATGGCATAGTATGGTATTTGGTATGGTTTGTTTGCAATCGTGTCATTACGATTTCGTGAGTCATGTTGACGGCTTTGAGGGGACTTGAGCTAGAGTTCGTCACGGCCATGCTAGCGGGAGATTCGTCTGTAAAAACTTGTATTTGTGGTCACAGTGGTGCCTGTGCTAACCTTCCTGTGTTGTAGAATTATACCTAGTTGGATGACTTTTATTGAAGCTAGTTGGCCCAGTGGCTTACGCGACGGTCTGGAGTTTTAAGACTCTGATCGCGGGTTCTAACCCCACCAGTGGTATGGTTAGAGTTTATTTCGAGTACTGTCTCAAAGGCTCAGTAAACTCACTCTCAACAGCGCTGAACCGAGTCAGAGAACAAATTATTTTCCTTTAGACCACAGTTGGACTCTTAGCAAACCGCCGCCTTCCTCCTCCCTTTGTGGACTGACCACACACGACACGACCACACACATGGACATCACATGACAAGACATCTGTCACCTGGATGCGAGGACTGCCAGATGTCTTTAATAGTTCAACACGAACTAGCAGACAGCCCAGCGGTCAGGGAGCACACAGACATGACTATTAATATCTACCAAGTTCTTACGCTTTGACTTGACAATCCTCGCTGACTGACGCACCCTCATGTAGACTCAAAAACATTTAACAGAAATTAAACCCCCAACTTCACTAATTAAAGCCATCCCCGAGACGTATGATATTTGCTAATTTAACGACATTATTAATTAATTTAACAATTATAACACATTTATTGCGAGTCAAGGAATTAGATCAATTCTTCTTTTCCTTTAATGGAATCTGATTGCCTTCCATTCTTACAGGCGATTGATTACCCCAATACGGATTAGTGCTCCCCCGTAAACCCAATGTAATAACTGGGGAGAGTTCAGGTCACATAAACATTTAAAGTGGAGAACTGATTGTCATCTGTCAGCAAGGCGCGTTTACTCAGGAGTTCCTATCTGGTGCTCAAGATCTAGCTCAAGAGAGTAAGAACCCATATGAAGAGTAGGGTTGGAGAGGAGTGTCAACAGTCGTAGAGAAAGAGCCAGGCTTAACCCAGCAGATAGGCGCTCGTGGAACAAACAGAAAATTCAGGAGTAGCAGGCTCTGAAGCAACGATATTGTGGTGGTTGGAGGTCTTGAGGCTTGGGAAGCTGGCAGCAGCAAGGCTGCTGCCAGCTTCCCAAGCCTCAAGGACTCCAACCAGCTGAACAGATGGTATAGTTTAGTCTTCTTGCCGAAAGTAAAGCGAAGAAGCTTGATGAATTCCAGAACTTGGGTGAGTGTGAAGTGAAGAGGTGGTTCGCATGCGTACCTAACTGTACCAGCACCGAGGTCTTCGTAGAGCTCAGTGCAGGTCATGGTGTCGGCGTATGATGGAGAAATGTAGAAGGCAAGGTTTTCCCATGAGGGTTAATTGGAGTCGTCGATGTCTTCTTCTTCCCTAGTGTCGGAGAGTGCTGGTGCTAAAGAGTGCTAGCAGCAGGTGCTGGAAAGTGCTAGTGGATGTGTGCTGAAAAGTGCTAGTGGCTGGTGCTGGAGAGTGCTAGTGGCTAGTGCTGGAGACTGCTTGTGGCTGGTACTGGAGAGTGCTAGTGGCTAGTGCTGGAGAGTGCTAGTGGCTGGTGCTGGAGAGTGCTAGTGGCTAATGCTGGAGAGTGCTAGTGGCTGATACTGGAGAGTGCTAGTGGGTAGTGCTGGAGAGTGCTAGTGGCTGGTGCTGGAGAGTGCTAGTGGCTGTGTGCCGTCAACATGACTCAAGAAATCGTAATGACACGATTGCAAATAAACCATACCCATACGGCAGTGAAGGGACTTGAGCTAGAGTTCGTCACGGCCACGCTAGCTGGAGATTCGTCTGTAAAAACTTGCATTTGTGGTCACAGAGGTGCCTGTGCTAACTTTCCTATGGTGTAGAAATATACCTAGTTGGATGAATCTTATTGTGGCTAGCTGGTCTAGTGGCTAACGCGACGGGCTGGAGTTTTGAGACTCTATGACCGCGGGTTCAATCCCGGCCGGGGGTATGGTTTATTTGCAATCGTGTCATTACGATTTCTTGAGTCAGGTCCTTGATGCCGGTAGCGTGTTCTTGGAATAAACCTGAATGTCTCTCCTTCCTCAGGCATAATAAGGTAACCCATAGCTCTTACTTCTGACTAAAATGTGATGGAAACGAATGTACTGGACTACGCATGAGTTCTGGAGGACACCTGAGGGCTGGGGGACGCATGAGTGATGGAGGATGGACGTGTACTGGAGTGCTGGAGGACATATAAGTGAGTGCTGGCGGACGCATGAATGCTGGAAGATACACAAGTGCTCTAGGACGCATGAGCAAGTTCTGGAGGACTCATAAGTAAAAACTGGAGGACGCATGAGTGACCAGGGCGAGTGTGATATGCTGTCAGTGAGACTACTCCACAATTCACTTGGAGGCGCAAATTGTCACGTTGACAGTACAGCGTCTACGCTCAAATTGGTTTCCTGAGGTTGTTGCGCCACCATATCTC
Organism: Cherax quadricarinatus; assembly: GCF_038502225.1. Classification (NCBI taxonomy): domain Eukaryota; kingdom Metazoa; phylum Arthropoda; class Malacostraca; order Decapoda; family Parastacidae; genus Cherax; species Cherax quadricarinatus. Next base: position 6,192,691 of record NC_091295.1, read on the forward strand.
TCAATTACTTCTGCAATATCATCGACTGCATTCCTCCGTACTTGTCACAATATATTGCTTGGCTACGACTCGAGAAAGTACAACCTACGAAGCTGAATTGAAGAGTTTTACGACCGCTGACCAATGTTAGTGTTTACTGCCTGTGATATTGTAACACTGCTAAAGTTGCTTCACTCTCGTTACTCCTCCTTCAATTGTTATGTTTACCAAGAGTGACGCAGGTGTGGCGCAGAAATCTTCCTGTGATTACATACACACACATATATACGTATATATATATATATACATATATATATATATATATATATATATATATATATATATATATATATATATATATATATATATATATATATATATATATATATATATATATATATATATATATATATATATATATATGTATATATATATATATATATGTATATATATATATATATATATATATATATATATATATATATATATATATATATATATATATATATATATATATTTATATATATATATGAACATACAAAAGAGTAAGCTGATGAGGGTATCAAATGATTTAGATAAAGAACAATTGGATATCAAATTGGGGAGGAGGAGTATGGAAGAAGTGAATGTTTTCAGATATTTGGGAGTTGACATATCAGCGGATGGATTTATGAAGGATGAGGTTAATCATAGAATTGATGAGGGAAAAAAGGTGAGTGGTGCGTTGAGGTATATGTGGAGTCAAAAGACGTTATCTATGGAGGCAAAGAAGGGAATGTATGATAAGATAAGATAAGATAAGATTTCGTTCGGATTTTTAACCCCGGAGGGTTAGCCACCCAGGATAACCCAAGAAAGTCAGTGCGTCATCGAGGACTGTCTAACTTATTTACATTGGGGTCCTTAATCTTGTCCCCCAGGATGCGACCCACACCAGTCGACTAACACCCAGGTACCTATTTACTGCTAGGTGAACAGGACAACAGGTGTAAGGAAACGTGTCGAAATGTTTCCACCCGCCGGGAATCGAACCCGGGCCCTCCGTGTGTGAAGCGGGAGCTTTAGCCACCAGACCACCGGGACACTTAAAATCATATCCTCCCCGGCGGGGAATCGAACCCCGGTCTCCCGCGTGACAGGCGGGGATACTCACCACTATACTAGTAGTACCAACACTCTTATATGGGTGTGAAGCTTGGGTGGTAAATGCAGCAGCGAGGAGACGGTTGGAGGCAGTGGAGATGTCCTGTCTAAGGGCAATGTGTGGTGTAAATATTATGCAGAAAATTCAGAGTGTGGAAATTAGGAGAAGGTGTGGAGTTAATAAAAGTATTAGTCAGAGGGCAGAAGAGGGGTTGTTGAGGTGGTTTGGTCATTTAGAGAGAATGGATCAAAGTAGAATGACATGGAGAGCATTTAAATCTGTAGGGGAAGGAAGGCGTGGTAAGGGTCGTCCTCGGAAAGGTTGGAAGGAAGGGGTAAGGGAGGTTTTGTGGGCGAGGGGCCTGGACTTCCAGCAAGCGTGCATGAGCGTGTTAGATAGGAGTGAATGGAGACGAATGGTATTTGGGACCTGACGATCTGTTGGAGTGTGAGCAGGGTAATATTTAGTGAAGGGATTCAGGGAAACCGGTTATTTTTATATAGCCGGACTTGAGTCCTGGAAATGGGAAGTACAATGCCTGCACTTTAAAGGAGGAGTTGGGATATTGGCAGTTTGGAGGGATATGTTGTGTATCTTTATACGTATATGCTTCTAAACTGTTGTGTTCTGAGCACCTCTGCAAAAACAGTGATTATGTGTTAGTGTGGTGAAAGTGTTGAATGATGATGAAAGTATTTTCTTCTTGGGGATTTTCTTTCTTTTTGGGTCACCCTGCCTCGGTGGGAGACGGCCGACTTGTTGAAAAAAAAAATTATATATATATATATATATATATATATATATATATATATATATATATATATATATATATATATATATATATATATATATATATATATATATATATATATATATATATATGTCGTGCCGAATAGGCAGAACTTGCGATCTTGGCTTAAATAGCAACGCTCATCTTGCCATATAGGACAAGTGAAAATTTGTGTATGCAATAATTTCGCCAAAATCATTCTGGACCTAACGAAAAAAAAATATATTTCACTGTGTTTGTTTAGTATTAAATTATTGTAAACAAATCTAAAACATATTTAGTTGGGTTAGGCTAAAATAAATTGTTCTTGTTATAATAAGGTTAGGTAAGTTTTCCTTTTGGTGCAAAATTATAAATTTTTACATCAGCATTAATGAAAAAAATATATCTTTAAACGTACAAGAGAAAATTTTAGAAAGGACTTAATTTTAAATGAGTTCTTGCTAATTGACCAGTTTTACATATTCGGTACGACATATATATACATACATATATATATATATATATATATATATATATATATATATATATATATATATATATATATATATATATATATATATATATATATATATATATATATATATATATATATACATATATATATATAAGGCGTCATGTGGTTCTCGCTCACAACTTGGGTTCGAATCCTTGGCACCTCATGTTCATCCTGGTGATGATAGTGGCTAGTTTATTGTGCACCCCATAACAATCCTGGTGATGATAGTGGCTAGTTTATTGTGCACCCCATAACAATCCTGGTGATGATAGTGACTAGTTTATTGTACACCCCATAACAATCCTGGTGATGATAGTGGCTAGTTTATTGTGCACCCCATAACAATCCTGGTGATGATAGTGGCTAGTTTATTGTGCACCCCATAACAATCCTGGAGATGATAGTGGCTAGTTTATTGTGCACCCCATAACAATCCTGGAGATGATAGTGGCTAGTTTATTGTGCACCCCATAACAATCCTGGAGATGATAGTGGCTAGTTTATTGTGCACCCCATAACAATCCTGGAGATGATAGTGGCTAGTTTATTGTGCACCCCATAACAATCCTGGAGATGATAGTGGCTAGTTTATTGTGCACCCCATAACAATCCTGGAGATGATAGTGGCTAGTTTATTGTGTACCCCATAACAATCCTGGAGATGATAGTGGCTAGTTTATTGTGCACCCCATAACAATCCTGGAGATGATAGTGGCTAGTTTATTGTGCACCCCATAACAATCCTGGTGATGATAGTGACTAGTTTATTGTGCACCCCATAACAATCCTGGTGATGATAGTGACTAGTTTATTGTGCACCCCATAACAATCCTGGAGATGATAGTGGCTAGTTTATTGTGCACCCCATAACAATCCTGGTGATGATAGTGACTAGTTTATTGTGTACCCCATAACAATCCTGGTGATGATAGTGACTAGTTTATTGTGTACCCCATAACAATCCTGGTGATGATAGTGACTAGTTTATTGTGCACCCCATAACAATCCTGGTGATGATAGTGACTAGTTTATTGTACACCCCATAACAATCCTGGTGATGATAGTGACTAGTTTATTGTGTACCCCATAACAATCCTGGTGATGATAGTGACTAGTTTATTGTGCACCCCATAACAATCCTGGTGATGATAGTGACTAGTTTATTGTGTACCCCATAACAATCCTGGTGATGATAGTGACTAGTTTATTGTGTACCCCATAACAATCCTGGTGATGATAGTGACTAGTTTATTGTGCACCCCATAACAATCCTGGTGATGATAGTGACTAGTTTATTGTGCACCCCATAACAATCCTGGTGATGATAGTGACTAGTTTATTGTGTACCCCATAACAATCCTGGTGATGATAGTGACTAGTTTATTGTGTACCCCATAACAATCCTGGAGATGATAGTGACTAGTTTATTGTGTACCCCATAACAATCCTGGTGATGATAGTGACTAGTTTATTGTACACCCCATAACAATCCTGGTGATGATAGTGACTAGTTTATTGTACACCCCATAACAATCCTGGTGATGATAGTGACTAGTTTATTGTACAACCCATAACAGTCCTGGTGATGATAGTGACTAGTTCATTGTGCACCCCATAACAATCCTGGAGATGATAGTGACTAGTTTATTGTACACCCCATAACAATCCTGGTGATGATAGTGACTAGTTTATTGTGCACCCCATAACAATCCTGGTGATGATAGTGACTAGTTCATTGTGCACCCCATAACAATCCTGGTGATGATAGTGACTAGTTTATTGTGCACCCCATAACAATCCTGGTGATGATAGTGACTAGTTCATTGTGCACCCCATAACAATCCTGGTGATGATAGTGACTAGTTTATTGTGCACCCCATAACAATCCTGGTGATGATAGTGACTAGTTCATTGTGCACCCCATAACAATCCTGGTGATGATAGTGGCTAGTTTATTGTGCACCCCATAACAATCCTGGTGATGATAGTGACTAGTTTATTGTGCACCCCATAACAATCCTGGTGATGATAGTGGCTAGTTTATTGTGCACCCCATAACAATCCTGGTGATGATAGTGACTAGTTTATTGTGCACCCCATAACAATCCTGGTGATGATAGTGACTAGTTTATTGTGCACCCCATAACAATCCTGGTGATGATAGTGGCTAGTTTATTGTGCACCCCATAACAATCCTGGAGATGATAGTGGCTAGTTTATTGTGCACCCCATAACAATCCTGGAGATGATAGTGGCTAGTTTATTGTGCACCCCATAACAATCCTGGAGATGATAGTGGCTAGTTTATTGTGTACCCCATAACAATCCTGGAGATGATAGTGGCTAGTTTATTGTGCACCCCATAACAATCCTGGTGATGATAGTGACTAGTTTATTGTGCACCCCATAACAATCCTGGTGATGATAGTGGCTAGTTTATTGTGCACCCCATAACAATCCTGGTGATGATAGTGACTAGTTTATTGTGCACCCCATAACAATCCTGGTGATGATAGTGACTAGTTTATTGTGCACCCCATAACAATCCTGGTGATGATAGTGGCTAGTTTATTGTGCACCCCATAACAATCCTGGAGATGATAGTGACTAGTTTATTGTGCACCCCATAACAATCCTGGTGATGATAGTGACTAGTTTATTGTGTACCCCATAACAATCCTGGTGATGATAGTGACTAGTTTATTGTGCACCCCATAACAATCCTGGTGATGATAGTGGCTAGTTTATTGTGCACCCCATAACAATCCTGGTGATGATAGTGACTAGTTTATTGTGCACCCCATAACAATCCTGGTGATGATAGTGACTAGTTTATTGTGTACCCCATAACAATCCTGGTGATGATAGTGACTAGTTTATTGTGTACCCCATAACAATCCTGGTGATGATAGTGACTAGTTTATTGTGCACCCCATAACAATCCTGGTGATGATAGTGACTAGTTTATTGTACACCCCATAACAATCCTGGTGATGATAGTGACTAGTTTATTGTGCACCCCATAACAATCCTGGAGATGATAGTGGCTAGTTTATTGTGCACCCCATAACAATCCTGGTGATGATAGTGACTAGTTTATTGTGCACCCCATAACAATCCTGGTGATGATAGTGGCTAGTTTATTGTACACCCCATAACAATCCTGGTGATGATAGTGGCTAGTTTATTGTGTACCCCATAACAATCCTGGTGATGATAGTGACTAGTTTATTGTGCACCCCATAACAATCCTGGTGATGATAGTGGCTAGTTTATTGTGCACCCCATAACAATCCTGGTGATGATAGTGGCTAGTTTATTGTGCACCCCATAACAATCCTGGTGATGATAGTGGCTAGTTTACTGTGCACCCCATAACAATCCTGGTGATGATAGTGACTAGTTTATTGTGCACCCCATAACAATCCTGGTGATGATAGTGACTAGTTTATTGTGCACCCCATAACAATCCTGGTGATGATAGTGGCTAGTTTATTGTGCACCCCATAACAATCCTGGTGATGATAGTGGCTAGTTTATTGTACACCCCATAACAATCCTGGTGATGATAGTGGCTAGTTTATTGTGCACCCCATAACAATCCTGGTGATGATAGTGACTAGTTTATTGTGCACCCCATAACAATCCTGGTGATGATAGTGACTAGTTTATTGTGCACCCCATAACAATCCTGGTGATGATAGTGGCTAGTTTATTGTGCACCCCATAACAATCCTGGTGATAGTGGCTAGTTTATTGTGCACCCCATAACAATCCTGGTGATGATAGTGGCTAGTTTATTGTGCACCCCATAACAATCCTGGTGATGATAGTGACTAGTTTATTGTGCACCCCATAACAATCCTGGTGATGATAGTGACTAGTTTATTGTGCACCCCATAAGAATCCTGGTGATGATAGTGACTAGTTTATTGTGCACCCCATAACAATCCTGGTGATGATAGTGGCTAGTTTATTGTGCACCCCATAACAATCCTGGTGATGATAGTGGCTAGTTTATTGTGCACCCCATAACAATCCTGGTGATGATGGTGGCTAGTTTATTGTGCACCCCATAACAATCCTGGTGATGATAGTGACTAGTTTATTGTGCACCCCATAACAATCCTGGAGATGATAGTGACTAGTTTATTGTGCACCCCATAACAATCCTGGAGATGATAGTGACTAGTTTATTGTGCACCCCATAACAATCCTGGAGATGATAGTGACTAGTTTATTGTGCACCCCATAACAATCCTGGAGATGATAGTGACTAGTTTATTGTGCACCCCATAACAATCCTGGAGATGATAGTGACTAGTTTATTGTGCACCCCATAACAATCCTGGTGATGATAGTGACTAGTTTATTGTGCACCCCATAACAATCCTGGTGATGATAGTGACTAACTTTTTTTTTCAGGATATATGCAGCTTGCTATAAGGGTTCCTCTGACGATGACTGCACTATGAGGAGTGATTGGTTCCAGTCACAACTCCTGGCCCCGCCTCTTCACTGGCCACTACCCGGTCACTCTTCTTTCTCCATGGACTTTATCATACCTCTTTTTGAAGTTATCTATGGATACGCCTGTACTACATCACTTGCCAGACTATTCCACTTTCTTACAACTGTGTGACTGAAAAAAATACTTCCTAACATCCCTGTGATTCATCTGAGTCTTCAACTTCTGACTACGAACCCTTGTTGCTGTGTCCCATCTCTGGAACATCCTGTCTCTGTCCACCTTGTCGATTCCTCTCACTAATTTATATGTCGTTATCATATCTCCCCTATCTCTCCTGTCTTCTAGTGTCGTCAGGTCGATCTTCCTTAACCTCTCCTCATAGCACATACCCCTTAGCTCCGGGACTATTATTGTTACAAACCTTTGCATTTTCCCTAGCTTCCTTACATGCTTGGCTAGGTGTGGGTTCCTAACTGATGCTGCATACTCCAATATGGGCCTAACGTACACAGTGTACAGGGTCCTGAGCGAATCCTTATTAAGATGTCGGGATACTGTTCTCAGGTTTGCCAGGCGCTCGTATGCTGCAGCAGTTATTTGCTTGATGTGCACCTCAGATGTGCCCGGTGTTATACTCACCCCAAGGTCATTTTCCTTGAGTGAGGTTTGTAGTTTCTGGCCCCCTAGAGTGTACTCTGTCTGCGATCTTCTTTGCCCTTCCCCAATCTTCATGACTTCGCATTTGGTGGGATTGAACTCCAGGAGCCTCCTACAACCATCCCATGAACTACCAGACACCTACAACATCCCATGCACTACAAGACACCTCCTACAGCCATCCCATGCACTACAGCCATCCTATAAACCTCCTACAGCCATCCTATAAACTACATCTACAACCATCCCATGCACTACCAGACACCTCCTGCAGCCATCCCATGCACTACCAGGCACCTCCTACAACCATCCCATGCGCTACAAGACACCTCCTACAGCCATCCCATGCACTACCAGACACCTGCATCATTCCATGCACTACCAGACACCCCCTACAGCCATCCTATAAACTACATCTACAACCATCCCATGCACTACCAGACACCTCCTGCAGCCATCCCATGCACTACCAGGCACCTCCTACAACCATCCCATGCGCTACAAGACACCTCCTACAGCCATCCCATGCACTACCAGACACCTGCATCATTCCATGCACTACCAGACACCCCCTACAGCCATCCTATGAACTACATCTACAACCATCCCATGCATTACCAGACACCTCCTACAGCCATCCCATGCACTACCAGGCACCTCCTACAACCATCCCATGCACTACCAGACACCTCCTATAACCATCTCATGCACTACCAGACACCTCCTACAACCATCCCATGCACTACCAGACACCTACAACCATCTCATGCACTACAAGACACCTCCTACAACCATCCCATGCACTACCAGACACCTACAACCATCCCATGCACTACAAGACACCTCCTACAACCATCCCATGCACTACCAGGCACCTCCTACAACCATCCCATGCACTACCAGACGCCTACAACCATCCCAATCATTACAAGACACCTACAACATCCCATGCACTACCAGATACCTCCTACAACCATCCCATGCACTACAAGACACCTACAACCATCCCATGCACTACTAGACACCTCCTACAACCATACCATGCACTACCAGACACCTCCTACAACCTTACCATGCACTACCAGACACCTCCTACAACCATTCCATGCATTACAAGACACCTCCTACAAACATCCCATGCACTACAAGACTCCTCCTACAACCATCACATACACTACCAGACACCTACAACCATTCTATGTACTACCAGACACGTCCTACAACCATTCCATACACTACCAGACACCTACAACCATCCCATGCACTAGGATTCAACACCTACAACCATCCCATGCACTACAAGACACCTCCTACAACCATCCCATGCGCTACCAGACACCTACAGCATCCCATGCACTACAAAACACTTTCTACAACCATCACATGCACTACAAGAAACTTCCTACAACCCTCCCATGCACTACAAGACACCTACAACCATCCCATGCACTACCAGGCACCTACAACCATCCCATGCACTAGGATAAAACACCTACAACCATCCCATACAGTACGAGATACCTACTACAACCATCCCATGCACTACCAGACACCAACAACATCCCATGCACTACAAGACACCTCCTATAACCATCCCATGCACTACCAGACACCTGCATCATCCCATGCACTACCAGACACCCCCTACAACCATCCCATGAACTACATATACAACCATCCCATGCACTACCAGACATCTCCTACAGCCATCCCATGCACTACCAGGCACCCCCTACAACCATCCCATGCACTACCAGACACCTCCTACAACCATCCCATGCACTATCAGACACCTCCTACAACCATCCCATGCACTACCAGACACCTCCTATAACCATCCCACGCACTACCAGACACTTACAACCATCCCATGCACTACCAGACACCTCCTACAACCGTCCCATGCACTACCAGACACCTCCTATAACCATCCCATGAACTACATATACAACCATCCCATGCACTACCAGACATCTCCTACAGCCATCCCATGCACTACCAGGCACCTCCAACAACGATCCCATGCACTACCAGACACCTCCTACAATCATCCCATGCACTACCAGACACTTACAACCATCCCATGCACTACCAGACACCTCCATAACCATCCCATGCACTACCAGACACCTCCTACAACCATCCCATGCACTACCAGGCACCTCCTACAACCATCCCATGCACTACCAGACACCTACAACCATCCCATGCACTATCAAACACCTCCTACAACCATCCCATGCACTACCAGACACTTCCATAACCATCCCATCCACTACCAGACACCTCCTACAACCATCCCATGCACTACCAGACACCTCCTACAACCATCCCATGCACTACCAGACACCTCCTACAACCATCCCATGCACTACCAGACACCTACAATCATCCCATGCACTACCAGACACCTCCATAACCATCCCATGCACTACCAGACACCTCCTACAACCATCCCATGCACTACCAGACACCTACAACCATCCCATGCACTACCAGGCACCTACAACCATCCCATGCACTATCAGACACCTCCTATAACCATCCCATGCACTACCAGGCACCTCCTACAACCATCCCATGCACTACCAGGCACCTCCTACAACCATCCCATTCACTACCAGGCACCTCCTACAACCATCCCATGCACTACCAGACACCTACAACCATCCCATGCACTACCAGGCACCTACAACCATCCCATGCACTACCAGGCACCTACAACCATCCCATGCACTACCAGGCACCTCCTACAACCATCCCATGCACTACCAGGCACCTCCTACAACCATCCCATGCACTACCAGGCACCTACAACCATCCCATGCACTACCAGACACCTACAACCATCCCATGCACTACCAGACACCTACAACCATCCCATGCACTACCAGACACCTCCTACAACCATCCCATGCACTACCAGGCACCTCCTACAACCATCCCATTCACTACCAGGCACCTCCTACAACCATCCCATTCACTACCAGGCACCTCCTACAACCATCCCATGCACTACCAGGCACCTCCTACAACCATCCCATGCACTACCAGACACCTACAACCATCCCATGCACTACCAGACACCTCCTACAACCACCCCATGCACTACCAGGCACCTCCTACAACCATCCCATTCACTACCAGGCACCTCCTACAACCATCCCATGCACTACCAGGCACCTCCTACAACCATCCCATGCACTACCAGACACCTACAACCATCCCATGCACTACCAGACACCTACAACCATCCCATGCACTACCAGACACCTACAACCATCCCATGCACTACCAGACACCTACATCCATCCCATGCACTACCAGACACCTACAACCATCCCATGCACTACCAGACACCTACAACCATCCCATGCACTACCAGACACCTACAACCATCCCATGCACTACCAGGCACCTACAACCATCCCATGCACTACCAGACACCTACAACCATCCCATGAACTACCAGACACCTACAACCATCCCATGCACTACCAGGCACCTACAACCATCCCATGCACTACCAGACACCTACAACCATCCCATGAACTACCAGACACCTACAACCATCCCATGCACTACCAGGCACCTACAACCATCCCATGCACTACCAGGCACGCAATTAACTTTCTGTACATTTGAATCAACTTGCTATTAGAATACTTAGTTGAAAGTCCCTTTTTGTAGCATAATAACGCATGTTCGTCAGTCACTTCCCAATCTCATCACTTCTCAAGATTGCGTTGGTAAAGAATGATGCCCGTCCCCAGGATGCAACTCGCAACAAGATACACAGGTATCCCTTCACTTTTTGGTGAACCTGGGCAGAGAATAACTAAGGGATGTAGGACTTAAACATCAGTTATGTGAAGAATATATGTTAGAAAATGAAAGTTAAAATGAGAGAAAGTGAATAATAATAATAATAATAATAATAATAATAATAATAATAATAATAATAATAATAATAATAATAATAATAATAATAATAATAATAATAATAATAATAATAATAATAATAATAATAATAATAATAATAATAATAATAATAATAATAATTGTATATTAGTAATAATTATATAACAACAATTATAATAATAACACCTGAGTGTTAGACGTCTGGTGTGGGTCGCATCCTGGGACAAAATTGACCTCTTTTGCCCGAAATGCTTTGCATAACAAGCGGCTTTCTATATTGATGTCAGGAAGGCCTGTACTTCTTGTACATGTAGAAATAAAGATATAACAACAACAACAACAACACCAATAATAATAATAATAATAATGATAATAATAATTATTATTATTATTATTATTATTATTATTATTATTATTATTATTATATACAAATAGTAAATATATAACAACAATAATAGTACAATAAAAATAATAAATAATAATAATAATAATAATAATAATTATAATAATAATGATAATAATAATCAGAGGAGACACCACAAGCAGAGTTTTATTCAGATAACTACAAACAGTTACTAACTCTAGCCACAGACACTTATCAGAAAATATCATTGATAATATCACGGTGAAGCCAGTAGTTAGCATGAGCGTTCACTCTCATCTTCATAAAGAAGTCTCGCAAAATGCAAATTAACGTCACAACAACGAGTCGACAGAAGCGTCGTTAAATAAGTCTGTGATGTGGATCACTCAGGCTAGACACTGTTGTTGAGTCCGGCTTTTCTTATGAGTGACCTGAGGACAGACTGTGTGGCGTGTTATTATCACTTTAGGTGCTGTGGCCACTCTGGAATGGTGTGGCCACACTGGAATGGTGAGGCCACACTGGAATGGTGAGGCCACATTAGAATGGTTAGGCCAGCGCGGGGACTTTCGCGTCCATGATGGAGAGTGATAAGCGTGTGGTCCCTTAGTGGCCCTTAGGACGAGCATACAGCATAGCCCCAGGGTGTAGCTCGAAGGCAAACATATAGTATAGCTGTAAGGGGAAAAATGGCTGAAAATACGTAAAGCCGCTCTGAAACGTAGTATTAAGCATTAAAATTAAGTGATCCCCAAGGCGAACACGAAGTGTGGGTTCCCTCAGGGTTTAGTCGGCTGGTGTACACAAATACTAGTAGCTCAGGGAAAGCTTAGAGACAGGTAAGAACGAAACTGACAAAATGTTAGGATAGAGAATGGTATTTTTTAAAAACTTATTGAACATTGCTGATGTTGAAAATAGTATAAAATACTGACAGTTTAATGATTAAGACACACGAGCAGCAGTTAAGTAGCTTTATTGTTGACAATAAAAATACCTAACTGTAGCACATGTGTTTTAAACACTATTGATAAAAACAAGGCTTTGATTTCATGCATTGGGCAGAGAGAAATAGAATCAGATATGAGAGAAAGGAGCCAGAGGTGAGTGTGAGTTAGTGGGAAGGATAATAGAAGGTAAAGTATTAGGGGAAAATAAGACGAGGACAGCTGGGAACATAGTTTTGGAGTTGTTTTCGTTTTTATTTATGTACAAAAGAAGGGAAGGTACCTGAGGACTGGCTGACAACATTATTATTTTTTATTATCACACTGGCCGATTCCCACCAAGGCAGGGTGGCCCGAAAAAGAAAAACTTTCACCATCATTCACTCCATCACTGTCTTGCCAGAAGGGTGCTTTACACTACAGTTTTTAAACTGCAACATTAACACCCCTCCTTCAGAGTGCAGGCACTGTACTTCCCATCTCCAGGACTCAAGTCCGGCCTGCCGGTTTCCCTGAACCCCTTCATAAATATTACTTTGCTCACACTCCAACAGCACGTCAAGTATTAAAAAACCATTTGTCTCCATTTACTCCTATCAAACACGCTCACGCATGCCTGCTGGAAGTCCAAGCCCCTCGCACACGAAACCTCCTTTACCCCCTCCCTCCAACCTTTCCTAGGCCGACCCCTACCCCGCCTTCCTTCCACTACAGACTGATACACTCTTGAAGTCATTCTGTTTCGCTCCATTCTCTCTACATGTCCGAACCACCTCAACAACCCTTCCTCAGCCCTCTGGACAACAGTTTTGGTAATCCCGCACCTCCTCCTAACTTCCAAACTACGAATTCTCTGCATTATATTCACACCACACATTGCCCTCAGACATGACATCTCCACTGCCTCCAGCCTTCTCCTCGCTGCAACATTCATCACCAATGCTTCACACCCATATAAGAGCGTTGGTAAAACTATACTCTCATACATTCCCCTCTTTGTCTCCAAGAACAAAGTTCTTTTTCTCCACAGACTCCTAAGTGCACCACTCACCCTTTTCCCCTCATCAATTCTATGATTCACCTCATCTTTCATAGACCCATCCGCTGACACATCCACTCCCAAATATCTGAATACATTCACCTCCTCCATACTCTCTCCCTCCAATCTGATATCCAATCTTTCATCACCTAATCTTTTTGTTATCCTCATTACCTTACTCTTTCCTGTATTCACTTTTAATTTTCTTCTTTTGCACACCCTACCAAATTCATCCACCAATCTCTGCAACTTCTCTTCAGAATCTCCCAAGAGCACAGTGTCATCAGCAAAGAGCAACTGTGACAACTCCCACTTTATGTGTAATTCTTTATCTTTTAACTCCATGCCTCTTGCCAAGACCCTCGCATTTACTTCTCTTACAACCCCATCTATATATATATTAAACAACCACGGTGACATCACACATCCTTGTCTAAGGCCTACTTTTACTGGGAAATAATTTCCCTCTTTCCTACATACTCTAACTTGAGCCTCACTATCCTCGTAAAAACTCTTCACTGCTTTCAGTAACTTACCTCCTACACCATACAAGTGCAACATCTGCCACATTGCCCCCTGTCCACCCTGTCATACGCCTTTTCCAAATCCATAAATGCCACAAAGACCTCTTTAGCCTTATATAAATACTGTTCACTTATATGTTTCACTGTAAACACCTGGTCCACACACCCCCTACCTTTCCTAAAGCCTCCTTGTTCATCTGCTATCCCATTCTCCGTCTTACTCTTAATTCTTTCAATAATAACTCTACCATACACTTTACCAGGTATACTCAACAGACTTATCCCCCTATAATTTTTGCACTCTCTTTTGTCTCCTTCGCCTTTATACAAAGGAACTATGCATGCTCTCTGCCAATCCCTAGGTACCTTACCCTCTTCCATACATTTGTTAAATAATTGCACCAACCACTCTAAAACTATATCCCCACCTGCTTTTAACATTTCTGTCTTTATCCCATCAATTCCGGCTGCCTTACCCCCTTTCATTTTACCTACTGCCTCACGAACTTCCCCCACACTCACAACTGGCTCTTCCTCACTCCTACAAGATGTTATTCCTCCTTGCCCTATACACGAAATCACAGCTTCCCTATCTTCATCAACATTTAACAATTCCTCAAAAATATTCCCTCCATCTTCCCAATACCTCTAACTCTCCATTTAATAACTCTCCTCTCCTATTTTTAACTGACAAATCCATTTGTTCTCTAGGCTTCCTTAACTTGTTAATCTCACTCCAAAACTTTTTCTTATTTTCAACAAAATTTGTTGATAACATCTCACCCACTCTCTCATTTGCTATCTTTTTACATTGCTTCACCACTCTCTTAACCTCTCTCTTTTTCTCCATATACTCTTCCCTCCTTGCATCACTTCTACTTTGTAAAAACTTCTCATATGCTAACTTTTTCTCCCTTACTACTCTCTTTACATCATCATTCCACCAATCGCTCCTCTTCCCTCCCGCACCCACTTTCCTGTAACCACAAACTTCTGCTGAACACTCTAACACTACATTTTTAAACCAACCCCATACCTTTTCGACCCCATTGCCTATGCTCTCATTAGCCCATCTATCCTCTAATAGCTGTTTATATCTTACCCTAACTGCCTCCTCTTTTAGTTTATAAACCTTCACCTCTCTCTTCTCTGATGCTTCTATTCTCCTTGTATCCCATCTACCTTTTACTCTCAGTGTAGCTACAACTAGAAAGTGATCTGATATATCTGTGGCCCCTCTATAAACATGTACATCCTGAAGTCTACTCAACAGTCTTTTATCTACCAATACATAATCCAACAAACTACTGTCATTTCGCCCTTATGTATAAGTGGAAAGGAAGCGAGAAAGAGTGTAAGAATTATAGGGGGATAAATCTGCTGAGTATTCCGTGTACTGTGTACAACGGAATTGTTTTCGAAAGTGAACTATTGTAGATAGATGGTTGTAGATAGATGGTTGTAGATAGATGGTTGTAGATAGATGGTTGTAGATAGATGGTTGTAGATAGATAGTTGTAGATAGATGGTTGTAGATGGTTGTAGATAGATGGTTGTAGATAGATGGTTGTAGATAGATGGATGTAGATAGATGGTTGTAGATAGATGGTTGTATATAGATGGTTGTAGATGGATGGTTTATAGGAAAACAAAAAAGACTTTAAGAAGGGAAGGGGACGTATGGATCAGGTAATTACGCTGAAATATAAAAGTGAGAAATTCTGTATTTTTTAAGTACGAAAACTGTTTATTGTATTTGTGGATTTAAAACGGATGTATGACAGAGTGAACAGGGAAACAATATGGCGGCTGCTTTAAGTGTATGAGATAAATGGTTGGTTGCTGAAAGCTGTTTAACGGTTTTTGTGGAGAATTTTTTTTCAGGAGGGGGGTATCAGCCCCCTTCAGCCCCTTTCAGCCCCTTTCAGCCCTGAGGGGCCCAGCCCTCTCAGAAGGGGCAAACATCTTGTTTACTCCTACAGCAAGTAATTGATCCAAGATGCAATACGAGTATGTGACGTGATCAAGCGACCGCCGCTCCTTGCAAGAGTCCAGTGTTGTAAAGTGTAGTTAATAAGAGACAGTCCATCTCTTACCTTAGCAGGACAATTAAGGAAAATCCTGCTCCCACTTTATTACCATGGTAAAGATAGTGTACATTGTTGTCTATGTTTAAGACAGCAAGAATCAAGCATTCTGCTTTGCTTCATGGGGAAGTTTGGCAAGGAAGCAAAAAGTACTAGGTCAGTGGTCAGTGGTCAGTGGTCAGTGGTCAGTCGTCACGTGAGGTCACAGACCCTGAGCTGCTTTGAGGATTAACGTGGACAGTTACAAACCATGGCTTGCTTCTGCAGTGTTTTAAAAATTGAGTTTGGAGAGTTGAAGGAGGAGGTCTTGCTTCTCCAGGAGGAGATTAAGAGGCTGAAGGTCTACCTCAATGGGTCTGGGAGAGAGTGTGAGGTGGCTGGAGTTGTGGGGAATGAGGCTTCTAGCAGTGAGGTGCAGTCTGTCTCTCTCTGTGAGGAGGCTGTAGGTGGGGAGGTAGCAATGGCTACCAGCAGTGAGGTGCAGTCCAGCACCTGCTACAAGTGGCGAGTGATTCCCAGTAATGGGAGGAGAATCAGAATAAGGAAAGTTAAGAGTGAAGATCTGAAGGTAGGAAATCGCTTCTCTGTTCTTCAGGATGAATGTACTTCAGTGGCCAGTGAAGGTAAGGGTACTACTGCCCCTGCTAACAGAGGTAAGCGCATTCTTGTGGTTGGTGACTCTCAGGTAAGATATATTGACCGTGCTTTTTGTAATAGGAATAAGAAGATGAGAGATAGGGTGTGCTTCCCTGGAGCTGGTGTTGGGGACATAGTTAACAGGCTGGATAATATCATGTCAGGTAATGGGAACAAGCCCATTATCTGCCTCAGTGCTGGTGGAAATGATATTGGGAAGGGTAGGAGAGAAGAGCTGCTAGATAAGTACAGGTCAGCTATAGATTTCATTAAGTCTAAGGGAGGGGTCCCAATCATATGTAGCATCTTGCCTAGAAGGGGAGTAGCAAATGAATGGTTGTCTATGGCAATTGGTGTAAATTGCTGGCTAGAAAGATACTGCAAGGAACTTGCAATCCCATTCATTGACAACTGGAACAGCTTTTATGGCAAACATGATATGTATGCAAGGGATGGGGTGCATCTCTCTGGGGCTGGGGTGGTAGCACTTGCAAACTCAATTGAGAAGGCCATTGGTGAAATGCCTATGATTTTAAACTGATAGAAGATAGAGGTATGGGTGTGTGTGGGAAACAAGCAGGTTGCAACACTAGGGTTGGAAACAGTAAATGTATAAAAGGCATTCAGCATGAAGTTATAAATAAAGACAATAGATCAGGTCAGCAAACAAAGGGGGACAGCAGAGGGCAGCAAGAGACTAGCTCCCTTAGGGTTTACTATACTAATAGCAGGAGTGTAAGACATAAGATAGATGAGCTAAGATTAATTGCAAGTGCAGGAAACATAGATATTATTGCTATAACAGAGACCTGGCTCAATCTGAAAGATAGAGAGATGCCCTCTGAATGTCACATACAAGGCTATAAATTATTCCACACTGACAGGGTCAACAGGAAGGGTGGTGGAGTAGCGATGTATGTCAGAGACAATTTAAATTGTTGTGTTAGACAAGATATAAAATTAGAAGCGTCAGCCACTGAATCTGTTTGGTTACAGCTTCTCGAGGGCCGAGAAAAACTAATTTTGGGTGTGATTTACAGGGCCCCAAATCTTGATAGGGAGTGCAGTAAACTTCTATGGGACGAAATTCGTAAGGCATCTACATACGAAAATGTTGTGCTAATGGGAGATTTCAACTACAGACAGATTGACTGGAGCAATTTGACAGGAAATTTAGAGTCAGGTGACTTTCTTGATACGATCCAGGATTGTTTTTTAAAACAGTTTGTGACAGAGCCAACTAGGGGAAATAACCTCCTTGACTTGGTTCTTGCCAGTAGGGAAACACTAATTAATAATCTTGAGGTTAATGATGAGCTTGGGGAAAGTGATCACAAATCACTCAGTTTTAATATATCATGGAATTCCCCTAATAATGGCAATCAAGTCTCTGTCCCTGACTTTCGCTTGGCTGATTTCATAGGACTGAAAAATTACTTAGGTGGGCTGAACTGGAATGACTTGACTAAGGGTCAGGTAGGTGGTGATGGTTGCCGATATGACGCTTTCCAGGGCATAGTTCTAGCTGCTCAGTCAAATTATGTTCCAAATAGGGAAATCAGATCAAACAAAAATGATCCTAAATGGATGAACAATAGATTAAAATATCTGATTGGTCAAAAGAGAGGCATATATAGGCAAATCAAAAGAGGAGAGGGGCAATTAAGAAATCGATATATTCAGTTAAAGAGAGAAATAAAAAAGGGAATTAGAAAAGCAAAAAGAGATTATGAGGTTAAAGTTGCAAGAGAATCGAAGACTAACCCAAAAGGATTCTTTCAGGTATACAGAAGTAAGATCAGGGACAAGATAGGCCCACTCAAAAGTTCCTCGGGTCAGCTCACTGACAGTGATAAGGAAATGTGTAGAATTTTTAACACATACATCCTCTCAGTTTTTACACAGGAGGATACCAGCGATATTCCAGAAATGATAAATTATGTAGAACAGGACGATAATAAACTGTGCACGATTAGGGTCACAAGTGACATGGTCCTTAGGCAAATAGATAAATTAAAACCTAACAAATCCCCAGGCCCTGATGAACTGTATGCAAGGGTTCTAAAGGAATGTAAAGAGGAGCTTAGCAAACCTTTGGCTAATCTTTTCAACATATCACTACAAACTGGCATGGTGCCAGATAAGTGGAAAATGGCAAATGTGATACCTATTTTCAAAGCAGGTGACAGGTCCTTAGCTTCGAACTATAGACCAATAAGCCTAACCTCCATAGTGGGAAAATTTATGGAATCAATAATTGCCGAGGCAGTTCGTAGCCACCTTGAAAAGCATCAATTAATCAACGAATCTCAGCATGGTTTTACAAAGGGGCGTTCCTGCCTTACGAATTTATTAACTTTTTTCACTAAGGTATTTGAGGAGGTAGATCATGGTAATGAATATGATATTGTGTATATGGACTTCAGTAAGGCTTTTGACAGGGTCCCACATCAGAGACTATTGAGGAAAATTAAGGCACATGGAATAGGAGGAGAAATTTTTTCCTGGATAGAGGCATGGTTGACAAATAGGCAGCAGAGAGTTTGCATAAATGGGGAGAAATCAGAGTGGGGAAGCGTCACGAGCGGTGTTCCACAGGGGTCAGTGTTGGGCCCCCTGCAGTTCACAATCTACATAAACGACATAGATGAGGGTATAAAGAGCGACATCAGCAAGTTTGCCGATGACACCAAAATAGGCCGTCGAATTCATTCTGACGAGGACATTAGAGCACTCCAGGAAGATTTGAATAGACTGATGCAGTGGTCGGAGAAGTGGCAGATGCAGTTTAATATAGACAAATGCAAAGTTCTAAATGTTGGACAGGACAATAACCATGCCACATATAAACTAAATAATGTAGATCTTAATATTACAGATTGCGAAAAAGATTTAGGAGTTCTGGTTAGCAGTAATCTGTAACCAAGACAACAGTGTATAAGTGTTCGCAATAAAGCTAATAGAATCCTTGGCTTCATATCAAGAAGCATAAATAATAGGATTCCTCAGGTTGTTCTTCAACTCTATACATCCTTGGTTAGGCCTCATTTAGATTATGCTGCAGAGTTTTGGTCACCGTATTAGAGAATGGATATAAATGCTCTGGAAAATGTACAAAGGAGGATAACAAAATTGATCCCATGTATCAGAAACCTTCCCTATGAGGATAGACTAAGGGCCCTGAACCTGCACTCTCTAGAAAGACGTAGAATTAGGGGGGATATGATTGAGGTGTATAAATGGAAGACACTAATAAATAAAGGGGATGTAAATAGTGTGCTGAAAATATCTAGCCTAGACAGGACTCGCAGCAATGGTTTTCAAGTTGGAAAAATTCAGATTCAGGAAGGATATAGGAAAGTACTGGTTTGGTAATAGAGTTGTGGATGAGTGGAACAAACTCCCAAGTACAGTTATAGAGGCCAGAACGTTGTGTAGCTTTAAAAATAGGTTGGATAAATACATGAGTGGATGTGGGTGGGTGTGAGTTGGACCTGATAGCTTGTGCTACCAGGTCGGTTGCCGTGTTCCTCCCTTAAGTCAATGTGACCTGACCTGACTAGGTTGGGTGCATTGGCTTAAGCCAGTAGGAGACTTGGACCTGCCTCGCATGGGCCAGTAGGCCTTCTGCAGTGCTCCTTCGTTCTTATGTTCTTATGTTCTTTATGTTCTAGGGGCATTGCAGCGGCGTAGGACACTGTGAGGTCAGATTACTTTTGACGTGCCGGGATAACCAACAAAGAACACTGTTCCGCGCGTTTTGCACAAAAGAATCTCAATAAACACTTAAAGAGAAGTGTGATCAGCTTCTTTAGTGACATTATGGTGTGAACAATTATTGATGAACAGTGTAACAACGAGTGTTGCGATCCAACATAGTGTAGTGCGACAGTCTTCAAAGAACACTATTCTTCATTCAAGACATTGGATATCCGGGTGTAACTACGGGTCAGATACATATACCCAGCTAAGTGTACTAATTCGTGATGTACTACTATTGACTGCGCAGTTGAGTATAAAGTTGCGGGTTAGTCACTTATCATAAACCCTGGTGATAAGTGGACCTTTGAGTCCACACAAGTAAGTGTTGTCAGCAATCAGTGTCTGATATATGCTGACATAACACCCCCTAGGGGTAATTTATAATCATACATAATATACCCTATTTCAGCCCATTGTGAAGTGGCTGACTTCTCAAGACCTCGCCTGCAGGGGCGGCTGTGCAAGCGATGAGCTGTCTTACCAAGCTAAGTTCCCCCTATATTTAATCTTTAAGCTTAGCTGGTAAACCAATTCTCAACAGTTTTTGTGAAGAAAGTGAAGCTCAAGTTAGGATGTTTAGAGTACCTACCTGGAATCTACCTGAAGGGTATTCTGGGGGTCAACACCCCCGTGACAGTCCTTGGCCAGGGTAGCAGACGATTATCTTCTTCATGTCACTATGGTTACTCAAAGAATTTACCGACAGGTTCATAAATAAAGTGGAAGCTAGAGTACTGGGGAGAGGTGCAGGCATGAAACATAATTATGTTTCATTATAATGAATCTTCTTGATTCGCCGGTGTTCACCCAGCCCGGGTCTTTGCCAAGTGGTGACCTGGCGTTGCCTCCCTGTCTTGGGATTGTCTGAAACCAATGTCTGTCATGGGAGGAGGTACAAGTACCTTCTCATCTGAGGCCGACTGTCCCCAGGCCTAGCCCCATTCCCTGCTCTCACGGGGCTCATAGGAAGAAGCTAGGCCTCTGGTCTGCCATCTTCGCTGCCTCAAGGGGGCTCGTAGAAATGGCAATCTTGTGAGCTGCAAGCTCTGACTCTGGCACCTTCCCCGCCCTAGGAGGGCTCGTGGGAATGGTGTCTATGTTACTCCTCAAGGATTCAGCTAATGAATCTGATGTTATGTAGGTGTGTTGCTCTTTGTTGATGACGTGGTGTTGTTGGTAGATTGTAACACAAAATATAAAAGTCTCTGGAAAAATTACAGAAGGGAATACAAAGTAAGGAAACCGAAAGTCAACACTGCAAAGTTATGCGAGTAAGAAGTTTGGACGTTAGATTAAAGGAAAAGATTAATTTGTAGTGTGAATATTTTGTATCGAATATGGACTAACTGAAACATAATAAGGTGTGGTAGACTGAAAGGTATAATTAAGAGAAAGCAGAAGAGGATTTATTGAGATGGTTTGATAATTTATAAAAGACTGAACAATGAAGGATGACCATGAAGGTGAATAAACCTGGAGTGGATGAAGGATAGTGAAGAGGCATCCCCAGGGAGAGCATGAAGAAGTTTAGAGAGGAAGTTGCTTGAACATGCAACAGTTATGTGTGAGCCTGTTGGATGGAAGTTGTCTTATTATATATATATATATATATATATATATATATATATATATATATATATATATATATATATATATATATATATATATATATATATATATATATATATATATATAATAAGACAAGATAAGATAAGGATAACCCAAGAAAGTCAGTGCGTCATCGAGGACTAAGACGAAATTCTTCCTGAAAACCTCACTGACTCAGCAGGAATACAGGACCCTAACTATGCCATTGCCATCACTGAATGGGAGACTCTTGCTGTTCCAGCACCAAACCCTAGTGCAGCACTGGCTTACAAACAGTCAATCTGGGATGGCCCCAGCGCCAAAAAGATGCTTGCCAATGTGCTCAGGGCTGCCCATCTCCATGCTGTGAGTGCACCTCACTCTGGGAACGTGCCGAATAGGCAGAATTTGCAATCTTGGCTTAAATAGCAACGCTCATCTTGCCATATAGGTCAAGTGAAAATTTGTGTATGCAATAATTTCGCCAAAATCATTCTGAACCTAACGAAAAAAATATATTTCACTGTGTTTGTTTAGTATTAAATTATTGTAAACAAATCTAAAATATATTTAGTTGGGTTAGGCTAAAATAAATTGCTCTTGTTATAATAAGGTTAGGTAAGTTTTCTAAACAGTTCCCATATCGGCAATGAGAACACACCTCGACCCTAAGACCCTCCGTATTGCAGTGGCTCTGAGTCTTGCTGCCTCAATTCACACAGAATATACGTGTATTTGCGGCGATGCGCAAGCTGACCAATATGGTCTACATGCTCTTAACTCTTCCAAAACCACGGGCTGGCATGCAAGACACAATGAGGTCAATGACATCATAAAGTGAAGCCTTGCTTCCTAGAGGGAGCCCGATCACTAGCAGCCAACAGTGCCCACAACCCAGCAAACTGCCCTGTTGGAATCACCATCTATCCTTGGAAGACTGGCAAGCTCTTAGCACGGGACTACACCTGTGTGTCCACACTAGCTGACAAGATAAGATAAGATAAGATTTCGTTCGGATTTTTAACCCCGGAGGGTTAGCCACCCAGGATAACCCAAGAAAGTCAGTGCGTCATCGAGGACTGTCTAACTTATTTCCATTGGGGTCCTTAATCTTGTCCCCCAGGATGCGACCCACACCAGTCGACTAACACCCAGGTACCTATTTGCTGCTAGGTGAACAGGATAATAGGTGTAAGGAAACGTGTTGAAATGTTTCCACCCGCCGGGAATCGAACCCTGGCCCTCCGTGTGTGAAGCGGGAGCTTTAGCCACCAGGCCACCGGACCTATATCCATCACAGTGTCGGGCGATAGGGAGGAACAGCTGACCACAGGAAGGAGTACAAGATCAGCAAGTACAGGGACATAAGCCCACAGTATCAATCTGTCCCGGTGGGATCAGAGACCTTGGGATCATGGGGAAAACATGCTACACGTTTCCTTAAAGAGCTGGGTTCCAGACTCATCGACACCACCAGGGACCCAAGGGCAGCCACTTTCATTTTCCAGTGCGTCAGCGTGGCCATCCAGAGGGAAAATGCATGCTGCATACTGGGCTCGCGTCCGGCTTCGGAGGAGCTGGAGGAGATTCATAACCTTTGATATATAGTACCAATGTACTCATGTTTGTGTTTTTCATCAATGTATTCTGCCTATTAATAAAGTACATATATAATATAAATTATATGGGGAGGTAGGAGGAGAAAATATTCAAACAGCTCCGGGGAGAACCTTGAGATTTCCCTGAGGTACGTTTATTGTCTTCTTTGAGGATGAGAGTCCCCAATAAAGTTGTATATGTTATATATATATATATATATATATATATATATATATATATATATATATATATATATATATATATATGCAAAACAACCACTGTGGAAGAATAGAGAAGTTCCAAGCGCTTTCGTGACTACTCACGAAAGCGCTTGGAACTTCTCTATTCTTTCACAATGGTTGTTTTGCATATTCTGAAATCACCTGTTTACTGTGATCTTAGTGCATATATATATATATATACAGTGGAACCTCGAGTTTCGGCCGTAATCCGTCCCAGAAGCTCGGCCAAACTCAAATTATTTGAAAGTCAAAGCAATATATCCCATAAGAAATAATGTAAATCAAATTAATCTGTTCTAGACACCCAACAATGTTCACAAAAAATCATTTTTTTAAAGAATAAATATAGTTTTACATACAGAAAACAATGAGAAATAATTATAAATAAATATAAACATTACATATCTTTATTAAATCATCTACCTTGAATCATCTACCTTGAATCATCTACCTTGAATCATCTACCTTGAATCATCTACCTTGAATCATCTACCTTGAATCATCTACCTTCCCAACAATCCTCAAAATAGCGAGGGTCACTCCAATCCATAATGGAGGTGACCAAGCTAACTTGAATAACTCTAGACCAATATCTAACTTACCACTGCTCTCTAAAATCTTTGAAAAATTAATTCATAGATGGATCTATTCCTACCTCGTCTCGCGCAACATATTAAACCCTTGTAAGTTTGGATTCAGGAATAAAAGCACAAATGACGCTATCATACACATGCTAGAAACGATATATACCGCACTCGAAAAGAAAGAATTCCCGCTGGGAATTTTCATTGATTTACGTAAAGCTTTTGATACAGTCGACCACGAACTACAGTACTCAAAATTAATGCACTATGGTATCAGAGGCAACTCCCTCAACTACCTAAAGTCATATCTTAGTAGCAGAAGCCAATATGTGTACACAAATGATGCAAACTCTTCCACCCAACCAATCACAGTAGGAGTCCCACAGGAAAGTGTCCTTGGGCCACTCCTTTTTCTCATTTATATCAATGATCTACCGAATGCATCACAGCTACTCAAACCCATATTATTTGCAGATGACACTACATATATCTTCTCCCACCCAAACCCAGTCATACTCGCCAACACTGTCAAAGCCGAATTACAGAAAATATCTGCCTGGATGATGACTAATAAACTTACCCTGAACACTGATAAAACCTATTTCATTCAGTTTGGAAACAAAGCTGCAAATGTTCCACTTAACATAACGCTAAACCGATCACCAGTCACAAGATTTGCAGAGGGAAAATTTCTAGGTATCCACCTTAACAGTAGCCTTAAGTTCCAGACATATATAAAACAAATTACCAAGAAAATCTCTAAGACTGTAAGCATACTATCAGTGATACGGTACTACGTTCCACAATCAACTCTCCTGGCACTGTACCATTCACTCCTATACCCTTATCTCACATATGGAATTTGTGCATGGGGATCAACAACATTAAGGGAAATCAACCTGACGACACTGGAGGACAGGAGAGATAGGGGGGACATGATAACAACATACAAAATACTGAGAGGAATTGACAAGGTGGACAAAGACAGGATGTTCCAGAAATGGGACACAGCAACAAGGGGTCACAGTTGGAAATTGAAGACACAGATGAATCACAGGGATGTTAGGAAGTATTTCTTCAGCCACAGACTAGTCAGTAAGTGGAATAGTTTGGGAAGCGATGTAGTGGAGGCAGGATCCATACATAGCTTTAAACAGAGGTATGATAAAGCTCATGGTTTAGGGAGAGTGACCTAGTAGCGACCAGTGAAGAGGCGGGGCCAGGAGCTCGAACTCGACCCCTGAAACCTCAACTAGGTGAGTAGCTGAGTACACACACACACGCACACACACACACACACACACACACACACACACACACACACACACACACACACACACACACATGCTACAAAAACTGGAGGACCAAGCAGGAATAACAGGGAAGGCACTGCAATGGATCAGGGAATACTTGTCAGGAAGACAGCAGCGAGTAATGGTACGAGGCGAGGTGTCAGAGTGGGCACCTGTGACCAGCGGGGTCCCACAGGGGTCAGTCCTAGGACCAGTGCTGTTTCTGGTATTTGTGAACGACATGACGGAAGGAATAAACTCCGAGGTGTCACTGTTTGCAGATGACGTGAAGTTGATGAGTAGAGTTCATTCGATCGAAGACCAGGCAGAAATACAAAAGGATCTGGACAGGCTGCAGACCTGGTCCAGCAACTGGCTCCTGGAGTTCAATCCCACCAATTGCAAAGTCATGAGGATTGGGGAAGGGCAAAGAAGACCGCAGATGGAGTACAGTCTAGGGGGTCAGAGACTACAAACATCACTCAAGGAAAAAGATCTTGGGGTGAGTATAACACCAGGCACATCTCCTGAAGCGCACATCAACCAAATAACTGCTGCAGCATAATGGGCGCCTGGCAAACCTCAGAACAGCATTCCGACATCTTAATAAGGAATCGTTCAGGACCCTGTACACCGTGTACGTTAGGCCCATATTGGAGTATGCGGCACCAGTTTGGAACCCACACCTAGCCAAGCATGTAAAGAAACTAGAGAAAGTGCAAAGGTTTGCAACAAGACTAGTCCCAGAGCTAAGAGGTATGTCCTATGAGGAGAGGTTAAGGGAAATCAACCTGACGACACTGGAGGACAGGAGAGATAGGGAAGACATGATAACGACTTACAAAATACTGAGAGGAATTGACAAGGTGGACAAAGACAGGATGTTCCAGAGACTGGACACAGTAACAAGGGGACACAGTTGGAAGTTGAAGACACAGATGAATCAAAGGGATGTTAGGAAGTATTTCTTCAGCCACAGAGTAGTCAGGAAGTGGAATAGTTTGGGAACCGATGTAGTGGAGTCAGGATCCATACATAGCTTTAAGCAGAGGTACGATAAAGCTCATGGTTCAGGGAGAGTGACCTAGTGGCGACCAGTGAAGAGGCGGGGCCAGGAGCTTGGACTCGACCCCTGCAACCTCAACTAGGTGAGCAACTAGGTGAGTACACACACACAGGAGGAAGATCAAATACAGCCTCCCTCAAAACCACCTATAGAAGCTCCCCTACCAGGAAAACCCTAATGCAACCAAACATTCTAACCCAAAACACATGTGACATATCCATTGCCCCCACCCACCTCATTACAAACTCCACCCCCACAGCAACCACCCATAGTTCCTTATCAGGTCTCCCATTTCCCCAACCCCAACGTAACCCCAAACCACAGTTTTAGAAAAGAAGGTGAAGGTGTGGTATACCAATGCAGATAAAATAACAAATAAGTGCGAGGAGTGGCATGAAAGAATTAAGGAGACATCCCCAGACATAATAGCACTCACAGAGATAAAATTCACCAGGATGATAACAGATGCAATCTTTCCACCCGGATATCAAATCCTCAGGAAAGTTAGAGGGAGCAGAGGGGGAGGTGGAGTCGCACTGCTCATTAAAAACTGGTGGGGATTTGAGAAAATCGAAGGAAAGGATGGTATGGGCGAAAGGGACTACTTAGTAGGAACAATCCAGTCTGAGGGCCATAAGGTGGTAATTGCAGTAATGTACAACCCGCCAGAGAACTGCAGGAGGCCAAGAGAAGAATACAACGAGAGCAACAGAGCAATGGTCGACACACTAGCCGAGGTGACCAGAAGAGCTCACATGGGGGAAGCAAAGTTACTAGTTACGGGTGATTTCAATCACATGAAGACTGACTGGGAAAACCTGGAGCCCCATTGGGGTCCCAAAACATGGAGAGCTAAGATGATGAATGTGGTACTGGAAAACCTCATTCAGCAGCATGTTAGAGACACTACCAGAGAGAGAGAGGTGAGGATGATCCAGCAAGACTGGACCTTGTGTTCACCTTGAGTAGTTCGGACATCGAGGATATCATGTATGAAAGGCCCCTTGGAGCTAGTGTTCATGTGGTTCTGTGCTACAAGTGGAGAGAGAAGGAGGAATACGACGGAAAAAACAAACTACAAAAGGGAAGACTACACAGGCATGAGGAATTTTCTGCAAGACGTTCAGTGGGAGAGAGAACTGGCAGGAAAACCAGTTAAACAAATGCTGGACTATGTGAAAACAAAATGCAAGGAGGCAGAGGAGAGGTTTGTTCCCAAGGGAAACAGAAATAATGGGAAAACCAGAACGAGTCCTTGGTTCACCCAAAGGTGTAGGGAGGCAAAAACTAAGTGCACTAGAGAATGGAAAAAGTACAAAAGACAAAGGACCCAAGAAAATAAATAGATTAGCCGAAGAGCCAGAAACGAATATGCACAAATAAAAACGGAGGCTCAGTGACAATATGAAAATGACATACCATCGAAAGTCAAGTCTTACCCACATCAGGAGGAAAAAAAAAGTCAAGGACCAGGTAATCAGGCTGAGGAAGAAAGGTGGAGAGTTCATAAGAAATGACCAAGAGGTAGGTGAGGAGCTCAACATGAGATTTAAAGAAGTATTCACAGCGGAGACAGGAAGGACACCAGGAATTTAGAATAGGGAAGTACACCAACAAGTGGTGGATGAAATTCACACAACCGAGGAGGAGGTGAAGAAGCTGCTATGTGAACTTGATACCTCAAAGGCGGTGGGACCAGACAGCATCTCTCTGTGGGTCGTTAAAGAGGGAGCAGAGATGCTGAGTGTGCGTCTGATAAAAATCTTCAACATGTTCATGGAAACTAGGCAACTACCTGAAGTATGGAAGATGGCAAATGTAGTCCCAATTTTGAAGAAAGGTGACAGACACGAGGCATTAAACTACAGACCTGTGTCAATGACGTTTAAAGTATGCAAAGTCGTGGAGAAGATCATCAGGAGGAGAGTAGTAGAGTACCTAGAAAGTCACAGGCTTATAAACGACAACCAGCACGGTTTCAGGGAAGGAAAATCCTATACCACAAACCTACTGGAGTTTTATGACAAGGTAACAGGACTAAGACACGAGAGAGAGAGAGAGAGAGGTGGATAGATTGCATTTTTTGGGACTGCGGGAAGGTTTTTAAGACAATCCACACAAGAGGTTAATGCAGAAGCTAGAGGATCAGGCATGCATAACAGGAAAGGCACTGCAATGGATCAGAGAATATCTGACAGAGAGGCAACAACGAGTTTTGGTAAGTGACAAGGTGTCAGAGTGGGCGCCTGTGACGAGTGAGATTCCACAGTCCTAGGACCTGTGATATTTTTGGTACATGTGAATGACATAATGGAAGGAAGAGACTCAGAAGTTTCCTCATTGTAGATGATGTGAAGTTAATGAGAAGAATTAAATCGGTCAAGGATCAGGCAGGACTACAAAGAGACCTGGGCAAGCTACAAGCCTGGTCCAGCACTTGGCTCCTTGAATTTAACCCCACCAAATTCAAAGTCTTGAAGACTGAGGAAGGGCAAAGAAGACCGCAGACAGAGTATAGTCTACGCAGCCAGAGAATGCAAACCTCACTCAAGGAAGAAGATCTTGGAGTGAGTATAACACCGAGCACATCTCCTGAGGCGCACATCAATCAGATAACTGCTGCAGCATACGGGCGCCTGGTAAACCTGAAAATAGCATTCCAACCTCAGTAAGGAATCGTTCAAGACTCTGTACACCATATACGCCAGGACCATATTGGAATATGCAGCAGCAGTTTGGAATCCACACCTGGTCAAGCACATCAAGAAATTAGAGAAAGTGCAAAGGCTTGCAACAAGACTAGTCCCATAGTTAAGGAAATTGTCCTACGAAGAAAGGTTAAGGGAAATCAGCCTGACGACACTGGAGGACAGGAGGGTCAGAGAAGACATGATAACGACATATAAAATGCTGCGAGGAATTGACAAGGTGGACAAAGACAGGATGTTCCAGAGATGGAACACAGCAACAAGGGGTCATAGTTGGAAGTTGAAGACTCAGATGAAGCACAGGGGGGATTTCTTCAGTCACAGAGCTGTTAGGAAGTGGAACAGTCTGGAAAGTGATGTAGTGGAGGCAGGATCCATACATAGCTTCAACAAGAGGTATGATAAAGCCCATGGAGCAGGAAGAGTGACAGCTTTGCACCTGTAGAGGTGTGGATTGTTTTTGTAATATATATATATGTCTCATGTAGTTATACAGAAAGATGTGAGGCTATGCGCCGGACATTTTAGATGTGTGTTGTGACTGACAGTGTTTCAATCTAAGCTGAAACATCCCTGTAGAGAGTTAGATTCCCTGTTATTTGATGCTACAGGACGTTGTTTACTATTTTCTTTAATATATGTAATTTTCATGGTTTATTGTGACAACACTGGCCAGGGCTGGTTTCTGTACGACCCAAATGTTCTTCTGTACATTTATGTGCGTCTACAATATGTTGTGACGTAAAGGAATATAGTAGTGTGTAGGATGTTCGGGTAGTTGGGGGGGGGGGGGTTAGAGCATAGAGTTTTGCTATTATTCATAACACTTAATTTTCACGCGGATGCAGCATTACTGTAGAGGGTTGGGCAATGTTAGATTTAGTACTATATTTTTCTATATTTGTTATGTGTTAACATAAGTAAAGACCTATGTATACTGTATAAGGAGTTTTAAATAAAATATAAAAAAAATCGTATTGAATATTTGTTTTGGGATTCCCTAACATCTAGACTAAAGTTTTGCATCCATTACAATTAATTCTGTACGCACCATTGTTGAGAATTATTTGCATGTTAAATCTTTTAAGAGCATTCGGCAGGACAGATCAATTTTCTTCGTACGGGAGAACCAGGAACTAAAGTGTTATCCTTGGTTCAGTTCTTTGATACATTTTTCTAGCTGACAGCAACGCTGTTTCCACGAACTCCTTACAAACTCGTACATATATAGGGGTTTGAGAATATTTACACCCCAGAAAACTGAACAAACTCACAGCACAAAGTGGTTAGTCCCAACACGCTAATCTGGAGTTTGCTCTTGACCTGTCAGGTGTTGAATTTATTCGTGATCAACTGACAGTCCAAGGATATAGAATAAGTTTCACACCTATTAGTGGGGACACTACTTATCTTTACCTTGCAAAGTCTTTATACAGTCTGGAAAAACAAAGGGACCTATTCCTTGAAATTTCAACATTTGCCAAGGCATGGTACACGGGGCTTTACTCAGACCAGTGGAACCGAATTGTCTTCAAAGATTTGTTTTAAGTCATACCATGAAAAAAAGATCCTAGACTTCACCTAAAGAAAACAGATAAAGCAAATGCAATAGTAATTATGGACAAGGTAGATTATAGTAGAAAATTTAACATTTTATTAGAGGGCAGGGAAGCTTATGTGTATCAGATTAATAGAAAGTTTAATAAAAATAACTTAGAACCTTATTGTGAGGTAATGATGAACTGATTGAACAGTTATCAGCTAGATCGGCGACACTTCCTTACATGTACGGTTTAATATAAACCCACAAGCCTGGTTTTCCAGCGAGACCTATTATTAGCTCAGTGAGGACGACCGGTGAGGAGGACGTCAAAACTCTCCGTCTTAGTTTTGAAGTCATGGTGGGAGAAATAGTATGTTACTGTAAGTTATTCTTATTGATGGATTTAATCTTTTTCTTCCTCTGGTGTAAATTGTATGGAGATCTCAAGCATGTTAAGCGAGTGTCTGAAATGAGCTAGGTTGAAACACCTAGGAAGAATGACCAAAAAATCATTCACACATATTAGTCAAATGACGTGTCGTGGGATGATATTTTGAAAGCGGTTCTTCTCAAGTAAGTAAGTAAGTAAGTTTATTCAGATATACACAAATACAGCTACATAGAATTATCATACATAGCAGCATATGTGTAGAGAACCTGGGATAACCCAAAAAAGTCAGACAGAGTGACTTATTTCCATTGTTTCCATTGTTTCCTAAAACTGCACTGAGGGGTGATCCTATAACCATTCCATTGTTTAGTAAATGTTATTACCGAAGGTAAAGAGGCTGAATCTAACACAATCTTCAACAAGGTCAATGAAATTCTGTACAGGAAGAGGCAAGTTGAGGTTTGCAGTGACAAACCTGTGAGGAAAAGTAATTACTCGATCGTTGGGGACCCGAGTGAGAGGTAAACACATCTTGTCCAAACTAGCGAATTTCTCATTTGTAATGTTATTGTTCATCGAAACGTTCATTCTCACGCCATGGACTAGTGAAGAGCACAGATGTTACACCACCAGAACCACAGGGCCAGACTCAGAATCTTGGAAGCAGGAGTGATCCACCTCACCATAACCTTTGAGCAAAACAGTGGAACGTACATGTTGGCTGCACCTATTGCCCTCAATGTCCATGATTCATATAATAAATATAATAATCTTGACGCCTTATCCCCTCTCACCTGATACCATTAATACCTAACTCACTAGACTTGATTTCGTAATTGACCTAATGTGTGACCTGCTTTGGCAATTTGTCTGACCTGTCTTTCACCGAGCCTGACCTCGTGATGCTCACTTGTCTTATAAGACGGTGTATTTTATCATTTTTATATACTTAATAAAGATCAGCCTTGGCAGCGTTGTATTAAAAGGATCCTTTGCTTGTCTGTTTTTGCCATTGTGTATTAGCATGTTTCTCCTCGGCTGCTATGGCTTCGTATCTTCCCAAGTTTCTCCTCAGCTGATGGTGGCTTTCTTCCCTTCGTTAAGTCACAGCCGCAGGCAAGACTGGTTGTTAATACAGGGGCTTCTCTGGTGCTGGTCACGTTACTTACGACGGATTTTCATGCAGGTGGTGAGAACACGACTCCTCGGGGTGGGAAGCAGGAGGGCAGGACGGGGAAGAAAGTGAACGAAAGAGAGAGGAGAGTACGAAAGTATAGAGTGAGAGAAGGGAAATCGAAAGTAGATGAGTGCACGGGATACATTGTACTATGAAAGTGGGAAAAAAAGGGATGCTAAAAGACGCAGTTTTTGGGAAGCGATGGAAAAAGGCAGAAAGGGTAAAGAAAGTTTTCTCATACAGTAATGTACCAGATGGTACGGTTAATTACTGTTAGTATTTCAAAACCGGATATATGAAGTAACGCGCCCATGAGTACAGTTACTGTCAGTAGCGTTACTGTGTACACTCCTACGACATTAAAATTGTTTAGGTATTGTGCAGATGCGAGAAATATTAAGACATACGTATGCTAAAAGTATTCAAATTAAGTTTGTATATATGTAGAAAGCTATGATTCCAGTTGCTATTTTCAGGGTAGATAATAATCTATTTCGGACCTTACGGGATCCAAAGAAGGTATCCCAGTTTTCCATAATCCCAGTACCCAGTTCCTCAATGATCCCAGGAAGGTATCCCTGTATTCCATAACCCCAGTAACTCAGTGATCCCAGGAACTTATCCCTGTATTCCATAACGCCAGTTCCCAGTACCTCAGTGCACGCGATGGAACAGCAGAATGCAGCATGAGTTAATAATGAATTTCAATATGAGCAATGAAGATTTGAATGGAATCAGAAGAGATATTTTCAGGTCATCACTCGGAAATTAACATCTAAATTGGAGCAGGACGGCTATATATAAGCAGAATCAGCATATTAGGCACGACGTAGGTGTGTGTGTGTGTGTGTGTGTGTCAACACCACTACTGTCAACACCACTACTGTCAACACTATTACTGTCAACACCACTACTGTCAACACTATTACTGTCAACACCACTACTGTCAACACCATTACTGTCAACACCACTACTGTCAACACCACTACTGTCAACACTATTACTGTCAACACCACTACTGTCAACACTATTACTGTCAACACAACTACTGTCAACACCATTACTGTCAACAAAACTACTGTCAACACCACTACTGTCAACTCCACCACTGTCAACACCACTACTGTCAACACCACTACTGTCAACACCACTACTGTCAACAAAGCTGTCAACACCACTACTGTCAACACCACTACTGTCAACACCACTACTGTCAACACCACTACTGTGAACAACACTACTTTCAACACCACTACTGTCAATACCACTACTCTCAAAACCACTACTGTCAACACCACTACTGTCAACAACACTACTGTTAACACCGCTACTGTCAACTCCACCACTGTCAGCACTACTACTGTCAACACCACTACTGTCAACGCCACTACTGCCAACACCACTACTGTCAACAACACTGTCAACACCACTACTGTCAACACCACTACTGCCAACACTACTACTGTGAACAACACTACTGTCAACACCACTACTGCCAACACCACTACTGTCAACACCACTACTGTCAACACCACTACTGTCAACACCACTACTGTCAACACCACTACTGTCAACACCACTGTCAACACCACTACTGTCAACACCACTACTGTCAACACTACTGTCAACACCACTACTGTCAACAACGCTACTGTCAACACCACTACTGTCAACACCGCTACTGTCAACACCACTACTCTCAACAGCACTACTGTCAACACCACTAATGTCAACACCACTACTGTCAACAACACTACTGTTAACACCACTACTGTCAACTCCACCACTGTCAACACTACTACTGTCAACACTACTACTGTCAGCACCACTACTGTCAACACCACTACTGTCAACAACGCTGTCAACACCACTACTGTCAACACCACTACTGTCAACAACGCTGTCAACACCACTACTGCCAACACCACTACTGTCAACAACACTACTGTCAACACCACTACTGTCAACAACGCTACTGTCAACACTACTGTCAACACCGCTACTGTCAACACCACTACTCTCAACAGCATTACTCTCAACAGCACTACTCTCAACAGCACTACTGTCAACTCCACCACTGTCAACACTACTACTGTCAACACCACTACTGTCAACACCACTACTGCCAACACCACTGTCAACAGCACTACTGTCAACACCACTACTGTCAACAACGCTGTCAACACCACTACTGTCAACACTACTACTGTGAACAACACTGTCAACACTACTACTGCCAACACCACTACTGTCAACACCACTACTGTCAACATCACTGTCAACACCACTACTGTCAACATCACTACTGTCAACACCACTACTGTCAACACCACTACTGTCAACACCACTACTGTCAACACTACTGTCAACACCATTACTGTCAACACCGCTACTGTCAACACCACTACTCTCAACAGCACTACTGTCAACACCACTACGGTCAACAACACTACTGTTAACACCACTACTGTCAACTCCACCACTGTCAACACTACTACTGTCAACACCAGTACTGTCAACACCAATACTTCCAACACCACTACTGTCAACAGCACTACTGTCAACACCACTACTGTCAACAACGCTGTCAACACCACTACTGTCAACACCACTACTGTCAACAACGCTGTCAACACCACTACTGTCAACACCACTACTGTCAACACTACTGTCAACTGCACTACTTTCAACACCACTACTGTCAACAACGCTGTCAACACCACTACTGTCAACACCACTACTGTCAACACCACTACTGTCAACAACGCTGTCAACACCACTACTGTCAACAACGCTGTCAACACCATTACTGCCAACACCACTACTGTCAACAACACTACTGTCAACACCACTACTGTCAACAACGCTATTGTCAACACTACTGTCAACACCGCTACTCTCAACACTACTCTCAACAGCACTACTGTCAACACCACTACTGTCAACACCACTACTGTCAACTCCACCACTGTCAACACTACTACTGTCAACACCACTACTGTCAACACCACTACTGCCAACACCACTACTGCCAACACCACTACTGTCAACAGCACTACTGTCAACACCACTACTGTCAACAACGCTGTCAACACCACTACTGTCAACACTACTACTGTGAACAACACTGTCAACACTACTACTGCCAACACCACTACTGTCAACACCACTACTGTCAACATCACTGTCAACATCACTACTGTCAACACCACTACTGTCAACATCACTACTGTCAACACCACTACTGTCAACAACACTACTGTCAACACCACTACTGTCAACAACGCTATTGTCAACACTACTGTCAACACCACTACTGTCAACACCACTACTGTCAACACCACTACTGTCAACACCACTACTGTCAACACCACTACTGTCAACACCACTACTGTCAACACTACTACTGTGAACAACACTACTGTCAACACCATTACTATCAACATCACTACTGTCAACACCACTACTGTCAACACCACTACTGTCAACTTGCGTTCTTTTTTTTAAATCTCCTAATGTTATTTTTTGACTCTGCCCAAAAATCTAATTAATTCATATATCATATTCGCTGCCTGACCACAGTAGAGTGCAGTTGTGCTCTGCACCCCTCTGCTGTTTGTAGGCGAGCTCCCGTTTCAGTTACCTGGCTGCAGTGGTGTGAAGTGGTGCTGTCACGCCTCTGGTGGCCTGGTGGCTAACGCTCTTGCTTCACACGGCGAGGGCCTGGGTTCGATTCCCAGCCAGAGTAGAAACATTGGACGTGTTTCTTTCCACCTGTTTTCTATGTTCCCCATCAGTAAAATGGGTACCTGGGTGTTAGTCGACTGGTGTGGGTCGCATCCTGGGACACTGACCTAATTTGCCCGAAATGCAGAGCATAACAAGGGACTTTCTATATAGTAGTATGTCATTGTTGTCAGCTAGGACTGTATACCTTGTACATGTACTTGTAGTAAATAAAGATATTATTATTATTATTATTATTATTATTATTATTATAACATAGGTGCACTGTGATTGTCAAGATGGCGGTTAGTCTGAGACGCTGGATAAATACTGTAGGCATTGAGCTACTTAAAGGAACGATAACGCCTAGTTCTGCGCAAGTCTTATTGCCAAAGATCATCTGGGAGACATATGGCATGCAAGATAGTGACTTGTATGGTGTAGCATTAAACGGAGGCCAAAGAATTTTCGTCAAACTGCTATCAGCTAAGGCTTATGAATCGTTAGTCACCAGGTTTCAGGGCGTAAGTCTTAGCATCACACCAACTGTCAGTGTAAGAATGATAGATGTTTCACGGCATTATACGTGGATCAAGTTACGCAACGTTCCCTTTGAGGCGGACGAGGCGGATATAAGGAAAGTTTTTGAGACGTATGGGACGGTGCATTATGCTCAACATGGTACGTGGGCGGCAGGTGCCTATGCTGGTTTTCCAGAGGGTTCTTTCAACCTCAAAATGACTTTCAGGCACCCAATACCGTCCTATGTGTATCTACAAGATTTCAGGACGCAGGTATTGGTAATGTATCCAGGACAACGACGTACATGCCGCCTGTGGTGAGTATGATCACATAGTGGCGACCTGTGACAAGCGAAGACGTGTGCCTGGACCTGTGGTGGACGTCGCAGCCCCTGCTTCAAAGGTGGCAGGTGAGAAACAAACATCGGATGGAGGGCGTGGTGTTTTGTGGAGCGAGATAGTGGATCGGGCACACAGGATTGGCGGCGAGTTGGAGTCCCTCCCCCAGCTGCCTGATCAGATATCGTCTCCCGTGGATAAGGAGGAGCAGCAATTACAGGAGAAGGTTCCTGAGATTGAGGAAGAATTGGTGGAGGTGTTGAAGACTTTATCACTGCCAGAGAGAGACGTTACATCTGAGCGTGGTGTCATCGGAGAGTCGTCGCTTCCAGAAAGTCGGAGACACGATAATTTGGGACGTGATGGTGGTTTGGAGTCGTCCGTTGAATCATTAAAGCATTCTCAGGTGGAGGTGGAGGTTCATCGAGAGGCAACATCTGACCAAGACACGTGTAACATGACTGTCACGAGAAAGAGGGCGGCTACATCAGATTCTGATGACGTCCTTATGCCTGCACAAAGGCCTGGGAAACAGACTTAGGTGAAGTGTGAAGGTAGTGGTGTAAGTGGTGGTAGCCATGATAGGAGGCACCGGAAGAAGGGGGGAGGGAAAGAGAGCACTCTGAAGGTGTCAAACTTAAATTCAAGCTCTGGAGTTGTAAAGAGTGATGAGAGGAAGCAGGGGTGAAAACTTTAATAGGCCTTAGGTGTATGTCTGTAAATGTTAATGGGTTATGTAGCGGTATGAAGAGAGATTGGTTTCGTAATTTCCTGAATAAATCTAGAGTGGATGTTGTGTTCCTGCAGGAGCACAATTTTAAAGAGGGTAGGGTGTTGGAGGTGGCAGGATTTCGAGTAGTTACCCTGCCATCTCCCCGTCTAAAAGGTGGTGTGGGAATTTTAATAAGGGAGACGAGCCCGTTTGTTTTGCAGAGAAGCGAGGGAGGAGGGGGAGGGAGGGTGTTGAGTGTGGTTGGGTGGTGGATGGGTAAGCGTGTGTCTTTTGTGAGTGTGTATGCGCCGGCAGAAAATAACATAAAGGTATTATTATTATTATTATTATAATCAAAAAGAAGCGCTAAGCCACAAGGACTATACAGAACACATAAAGGTAAAGAATGATTTTGTGTGTGAGGATCTTGTGTTTTTCTTAAGTGCACTGCCAGAGGTGGCAATAGTTGGTGGGGACTGGAATAGTGTAATTAGGGCCTCATTCTCTGCTCAGACGCTGTGCTGAGAGGTCGTCAGCTGTCTCTCCTCAGTCCCGACACCTGGTGGAGGAGCTTTGAGACGACAACAACAATGGCGACTGGTTTTCGAAGGAGAGTTAATACTGTGTGTATTGACCTCATATTACAAAAAAGTCATTTTTTGAAGATGGTAGGTTTACTCATTTTGTAATAAAGAGTTCGGGATACATAAATACACGTTAAAATAAATTAATCTTTAATATTATATAAAAATCAACTATCTTTGGTCTAGAGGTATTTGAACTAATAAACATCTGATAATATATACATGTTACAATAAATTATAATTAGCATCTAACTAAAATAATAAACAATTCGTAACCCTACACAGGGTACAACTTCCTCGACACTACTGTCATATATATATATATATATATATATATATATATATATATATATATATATATATATATATATATATATATATATATATATATATATATATATATATATATATATCTATGCTAAAATAATAAATTAAGTAACATTTAAAATAATAAATTACAATCAACTGCGTTTCTCACGACACTTACCCGAGTTGTGACGCTCTTTCTCCACCGTGTCACTTGACACCCTTTTCTCCGTGTAATACACACACTTTCACAGCCGTGTCACACTTGACACCCTTGTCTCTGCGTCACACTACCCGCATAGCGTCTTTGTCGAGGCCAGTCACATGACACTATTCAATGTACACTACAACCAGGCCATCTTCAGTGTCACACGACACCCTTTTCTTCTCAGTGTTCCACTACGGTCCTGTAGCATATCTCAGTGTTCCACTCCATCATACTTGCTTAAGTGTCACACTACAGTCCTAGCCCAGTTCAGTGTAACACTCCAACCTTTTCTTCATGTAATGTCCCACTAAACAGCATCCGATGACTCCGGCCAACAGTTGACCAGCGTAGGCGGTGAGTCCGCAGACATCACCGGTAGTCCTGTAAATACTCTCTAAGGCCGGTAGAAGTACACCGTAAGATGGTCTGGCGAGTACTATCTACCGCCTTCAAGACCAGTTGACACACCGCAAGGTGGTCCAATGCAGCACACACTATGTTGCAAGCTCACTGAATGCGGCCGTCAAATAACAGGCCAACAGACTC
This sequence comes from Cherax quadricarinatus, assembly GCF_038502225.1. Classification (NCBI taxonomy): domain Eukaryota; kingdom Metazoa; phylum Arthropoda; class Malacostraca; order Decapoda; family Parastacidae; genus Cherax; species Cherax quadricarinatus. The sequence continues at coordinate 6,232,642 of NC_091295.1, forward strand.
AGTGAGCTGCGGTGAGCGCTTCTTCTAAAATCAGTAGAAGCCAGTAGAATACTCTACTGCCAGTAGATGTGTACCATTAGGTGTTCTGGTACCTACTGCTTAGATGCTTACCGTGAGGTGTTCAGGTACATACTGCTCTAAGGCCGGTAGATGTGTACCATTAGGTGTTCAGGTACCTACTGCTTAGATGCGTACCATTAGGTGTTCAGGTACATACTGCTTAGCTGCGTACCGTGAGGTGTTCAGGTACATACTGCTTCTAAAGCCAGTAGATGTGTACCATTAGGTGTTCAGGTACCTACTGCTTACATGCGTACCGTGAGGTGTTCAGGTACTTAATGCTTCTAAGGCCGGCTCAGCAGTCCCCACAATGGGTTTGATGACGTACCCAGTGGTACTGCCGGCCGGCAGGTTAACCATTTAACCACTAGTTTGGTAGGGGGCCGCAACACCTCATAAAGGGCACAATCCCCAGTGCATCGATTAATGTGTTGGTGCCGATGATCATCCGCGATGTATATGGCATCCAGCGTGAATCCCTGTGTGGCGTTGCCTTAAATGGACTATCCCAGATATTCGTCAAGTTTTGTGATACCAAGACCTATGAGCAGATTGTCAACCAGTATCAGGATGTTAGCAAGCAAGTCACCCCAGCAGTCACAGTTAAGTTGCACGACGTTTCACAATACTATACGTGGGTACGTGTGCGAAACGTGCCTTTTGAGGCTAACGGAGTTGACATACGTGACGCCTTCAAATACTATGGGACGATCCACCAGGTTACTATGGGTCGGTGGTCTGATGGCCACTTTGCTGGTTTACAAGAAGGGTCTTTCACGTTAAAAATGTCCCTGCGCCAACCAATACCTTCGTACATAAACCTAGAGGAGTTCCGTACCCAGGTGTATGTTACGTATCCTGGACAGAGACGAACTTGTCGCCTTTGCGGCGCATTGGATCACATTGCTGCACAATGCGTTAAGCACCAGCTGCCCTCAGGACGTGGTCGTCGTCCGGATGGTGAGGCTCCTCGTCGGATTCTGGCAGATGAAGTAGTCGAGGACTTACCGCGCCTGAAATCGTGGAATGATGAGGTGGAACGGGCCATGCTCGTGGAGTCATCCTGCGTGACTCTACCTGGTACGGTCAACCATGATGTGGTAGAACATGGTGGATGTGAGAGTCCTCAAGCAAGAGAGGATGCTGACATGGAAGCTAACATTGTATCGACATTGAGCGACCTTTTAGCTTCGCAGGAGTATGATTCTGTGCCGTGTGTGCCTGCGTTGGAGTGTTCAGATGAGGAGAGAACACAGTTAAAGGATGTCGATCAGTTAATTAACGTAAGTGAGGTAGAAGGTCCGAGAGTTCATACTGTTGCGGTAGAAGTTCACAAGGAGAACATTACAGGTCCTGATAAAGCTGAGGATGCTGTTTCTAGGAAGCGTGCGGCTACCCCGCCCGACTCCGACGATGTCTTGACCCCTGGACAGCGCTCTGGGAAGACGTGGTCGGAAGTCACGGGTGGGGCATCGCGTGGTTCCAGGACAGCGAGTAATATAACAGAGAGTGTACAAGGTAAAGGTGGCGCCTTAGGCGTTAGTCAACGTAAAGGGAAAAAGGGTGTGGTGGTCCCTCGAGGAAAGCCACCGTTAGCAAAGTTAGGTGTATAACCATAAATGTTAATGGTATGAAAAATAACAGAAGGCAAGTACAGGTTCATGAGTGGTTGCATCGCTTTGCAGTAGACGTATGTTTCGTGCAAGAACATAACCATAAAGTTGGAAGTTCGTTTGCGATAGATGGTTATGATGTTTATATGGCTCACTCGAGTCGTTTGAAAGGTGGTGTGGCTGTGTTGATAAAAGCGACCAGCCCGTTCGTGATGAAACATTGGGAGGAAGGGGGGGGATCGCGTGGTGCGCATCATAGGTGAGTGGGGTACTCAACGGGTTGGTTTTGTAGGAGTATATGGGCCAGCTGAACATGATGTTAATATTAAAAATACTTTTGTTAACGATGTTCTTGTGTACTATTTGAGATCTCTGCCTGATATAACAGTAGTTGGTGGCGACTGGAACTGTGTGGTGCGCCGTAAAGACGTAGAACCGAGGGGAGCTGGTTACTGTTCGATTATTTTGGGTGATTTGTTGTCTGGGCTGGGGTTGGTGGATGTAAGTGGAAGCAGTGACTTAGGGATTGAGCACATTTTCGTGCGTAAGGACTATGCTGCGCGCTTAGACAGGGTATATGTGTCTCGGCGGGTAGTTGTAACCAAAGTGCGTGTGTTAGATGTGTATTTCTCCGACCATCGCAGTGTTCTCGTAGAGCTCGACTGGAGAGGTCTCCCGACTCGTTTTAAAGGATATTGGAAGTTAAATACTCGTTTACTTCAAAGTGTGGAAGATAAGACACTCTTCACGCACTTATGGACGTCTATGGGAGTAGACTCCTTGGAAGGTAGTGATTTAGTTTCTCCTACGTTTGGACTGATGAAGCCACTGTGTGGCGAAACGTTTCCTCAATAAAGATACCCAAGAGTTGCACATGTGTCTAATTTATCAACATGTCGGTTCTCTGAACCATTCATCTACAAATCTGTCAGACACTGCAACTTCTTGGGATCTTAATACTTAGGAATTCTTCGCTTGCCTAATTCTTGGGCACGACCTACTTCCACATTGAACAAATGTGACACGACCTATGACTGCTGCACCTCTCCTGCCATACGGTTTATAAGCTGCTTCTCCGCTGATATGCCGTATTCTATTCAAGATTGATGGACTGAACACATCGACTCAAGGTTGAGGGACTGATTACCTCATTCTCCTCCTGTTCTTCAAGTTTCTCCTACGTTTGGACTGATGAAGCCACTGTGTGGCGAAACGTTTCCTCAATAAAGATACCCAAGAGTTGCACATGTGTCTAATTTATCATCAGGTCGATCACTACCCGAACCCCACGACGAATCTACTCCCCGCCCACAAGCTGTCCAATAAAAAGGGTCCTGCATGCAAGCAAAGAGAATTTGAGACATAGGGCATCCCTGTCGAATGCCTCTATTCAATTTGGCAAAGTCTCCTAACTTCCCATTAATTTGTACTCGAAACCCAGCACCATTATACAAAGAGCAAGCCCACATGATGATCTCATTACCAAAACCCTGCCATCTCATAAACTTCCACAGCACATCCCTTTCTACACTATCAAAAGCAGCTTGCCAGTCTAAAGCCAAAACACCACCTCCGCCCCTCGTTCCGCATTCCTCGACAAACTCCCTAATATTCCCACGACCATCATACATTGCCCTACCTGGCATGCCAAACTGACCCTTATGTATTACCTTGTCAAACACTTTCTTAATCCTATTCATTAAAATTTTTGCATATAATTTATAATCACTACACAGTGATATTGGTCGGTAATCCTTAAGTGATACGGGTATGTCACATTTTTTAACTAACACCAAAACCGCCGTACTCTAAGACAAACCTAAACGTCCCCCCTCCTTCATCGCATTGAGTAAACGTACCAGAAAAGTCCGTATGACCTCCCAATGTTGAATATAAAATTCACACGGAATGCCATCAATATCTGGCGCCTTGCCCTTGCACATTCCCTGTAAAGCCTCCCACACCTCAGCTTCAGTTATAGGCCCACCTATGAGAAAGCGATCATTATCATTCAACTCACATTGTACATTCCGCCCCAATTCCCGTATTGCATCCACGCTTACATCTTTATTTAGCATTTTGAGATTAAACCATTTATCAACATAATAACTTATTCCTTCAGTTGTTGTTACAACCTGACCCTTACTATACCCTTCAACGCCATCACGCACCACTAAACTCACGATTTCGGTCGCCTTCCTCCTTTGTGTCGTCTACGTAAGACACAAGCGGACGGCTTATCACCCCACACAGCCTCCTCGACTCCACTCGAAATACGCGCCCCATCAAAAACCGTATTTTTCAGCACCTGGATGTGTTCCTTTAGATTGTCAATCTCGTCCACTGGGTAAATTCCAGATACCTCTCCTTGTGCAAAACAGTGCTGTAAAGAACCCTCCAGGTACTTCAAAAATCCATACTCCAATCGAGAGGCCTCCTTACCCCGATGTACATAAAAATCCTTAATGCGAGGCTTCATAACCTTGTCCCATTGTTGCACTAAATCACTACCTTCCAAGGAGTCTACTCCCATAGACGTCCATAAGTGCGTGAAGAGTGTCTTATCTTCCACACTTTGAAGTAAACGAGTATTTAACTTCCAATATCCTTTAAAACGAGTCGGGAAACCTCTCCAGTCGAGCTCTACGAGAACACTGCCATGGTCGGAGAAATACACATCTAACACACGCACTTTGGTTACAACTACCCGCCGAGACACATATACCCTGTCTAAGTGCGCAGCATAGTCCTTACGCACGAAAGTGTGCTCAATCCCTAAGTCACTGCTTCCACTTACATCCACCAACCCCAGCCCAGACAACAAATCACCCAAAATAATCGAACAGTAACCCGCTCCCCTCGGTTCTACGTCTTTACGGCGCACCACACAGTTCCAGTCGCCACCAACTACTGTTATATCAGGCAGAGATCTCAAATAGTACACAAGAACATCGTTAACAAAAGTATTTTTAATATTAACATCATGTTCAGCTGGCCCATATACTCCTACAAAACCAACCCGTTGAGTACCCCACTCACCTATGATGCACACCACGCGTTCCCCTCCCCTTCCTCCCAATGTTTCATCACGAACGGGCTGGTCGCTTTTATCAACACAGCCACACCACCTTTCAAACGACTCGAGTGAGCCATATAAACATCATAACCATCTATCGCAAACGAACTTCCAACTTTATGGTTATGTTCTTGCACGAAACATACGTCTACTGCAAAGCGATGCAACCACTCATGAACCTGCACTTGCCTTCTGTTATTTTTCATACCATTAACATTTATGGTTATACACCTAACTTTGCTAACGGTGGCTTTCCTCGAGGGACCACCACACCCTTTTTCCCTTTACGTTGACTAACGCCTAAGGCGCCACCTTTACCTTGTACACTCTCTGTTATATTACTCGCTGTCCTGGAACCACACGATGCCCCACCCGTGACTTCCGACCACGTCTTCCCAGAGCGCTGTCCAGGGGTCAAGACATCGTCGGAGTCGGGCGGGGTAGCCGCACGCTTCCTAGAAACAGCATCCTCAGCTTTATCAGGACCTGTAATGTTCTCCTTGTGAACTTCTACCGCAACAGTATGAACTCTCGGACCTTCTACCTCACTTACGTTAATTAACTGATCGACATCCTTTAACTGTGTTCTCTCCTCATCTGAACACTCCAACGTAGGCACACACGGCACAGAATCATACTCCTGCGAAGCTAAAAGGTCGCTCAATGTCGATACAATGTTAGCTTCCATGTCAGCATCCTCTCTTGCTTGAGGACTCTCACATCCACCATGTTCTACCACATCATGGTTGACCGTACCAGGTAGAGTCACGCAGGATGACTCCACGAGCATGGCCCGTTCCACCTCATCATTCCACGATTTCAGGCGCGGTAAGTCCTCGACTACTTCATCTGCCAGAATCCGACGAGGAGCCTCACCATCCGGACGACGACCACGTCCTGAGGGCAGCTGGCACTTAACGCATTGTGCAGCAATGTGATCCAATGCGCCGCAAAGGCGACAAGTTCGTCTCTGTCCAGGATACGTAACATACACCTGGGTACGGAACTCCTCTAGGTTTATGTACGAAGGTATTGGTTGGTGTAGGGACATTTTTAACGTGAAAGACCCTTCTTGTAAACCAGCAAAGTGGCCATCAGACCACCGACCCATAGTAACCTGGTGGATCGTCCCATAGTATTTGAAGGCGTCACGTATGTCAACTCCGTTAGCCTCAAAAGGCACGTTTCGCACACGTACCCACGTATAGTATTGTGAAACGTCGTGCAACTTAACTGTGACTGCTGGGGTGACTTGCTTGCTAACATCCTGATACTGGTTGACAATCTGCTCATAGGTCTTGGTATCACAAAACGTGATGAATATCTGGGATAGTCCATTTAAGGCAACGCCACACAGGGATTCACGCTGGATGCCATATACATCGCGGATGATCATCGGCACCAACAAGATACCTTAAATTGTATTAGGGGAATTTTCTGGATTCCACAAGGATGGCAAAGTGTAAAAAGGGTGATTAAATCTTGTGTAACATGTCGCCGTGTGGATGCCAGATCCTATATGTACCCAGGTCTTCCACCATTGCCAAATGAGCAATTTGAGTCGTTTAGCAACGAACTCCAGCCGGCCGCAGTGTGAAAAATGCTGTATATATTTTCCAGAAATACAGTATTTATATGTAAATAGATGGTCATATTGTATTTAAAAGAATTATATTATGGAAAATGGGAAACTTGACCTGCGCCTGCGCAGACAGGAGTCGCCATTGTTTTGTTTGAATTTTTCGTGCTCTAGAGGTTAAAATTGGGCTGACACCTCTCAAATAGGAGGCGAAATTGTTGGATGTGCATTCCTGCATAACTTGAGATATCAGGCGACAGGACAGGACAACTCCAGGAACCTCAGATAAGCTGTCTAATTTATGTTTAAATTCTGGCCAGTAAATTTTTCATAAATGTAGGCAAAAGGGGGGGTCCTGTACATGACACATTAATCTCCAGTCAAATTGGTGAGTGTTATGATTAAGATATATTCTCCTTCTGTTATATAAATGTGTTTATATATAATCATTTTTTAATTTAATATACAGTCCACAAATTTATATATATACCAGCATTCCTGGTGATGTATATTTCATTTATAATTAATAGGTCCAGAGCAACTTGGGGATATGACAGTGGTAGGTATCGAAGGGGGACATTTTGTGCGACCTGGAGTTTACCTGGAGAGAGTTTCGGGGGTCAACGCCCCCGCGGCCCAATCTGTGACCAGGCCTCCTGGTGGAGCAGCGCTTGATCAACCAGGCTGTTGCTGCTGGCTGCACGCAAACCAACGTACGAGCCACAGCCCGGCTAATCAGGAACTGACTTTAGGTGCTTGTCCAGTGCCAGCTTGAAGACTGCCAGGGGTCTGTTGGTAATCCCCCTTATGTGTACTGGGAGGCAGTTGAACAGTCTCGGGCCCCTGACACTTATTGTATGGTCTCTTAACGTGCTAGTGACACCCCTGCTTTTCATTGGGGGGATGTTGCATCGTCTGCCAAGTCTTTTGCTTTCGTAGTGAGTGATTTTCGTGTGCAAGTTCGGTACTAGTCCCTCTAGGATTTTCCAGGTGTACATAATCATGTATCTCTCCCTCCTGCGTTCCAGGGAATACAGGTTTAGGAACCTCAAGCGCTCCCAGTAATTGAGGTGTTTTATCTCCGTTATGAGCACCGTGAAAGTTCTCTGTACATTTTCTAGGTCGGCAATTTCACCTGCCTTGAAAGGTGCTGTTAGTGTGCAGCAATATTCCAGCCTAGATAGAACAAGTGACCTGAAGAGTGTCATCATGGGCTTGGCCTCCCTAGTTTTGACCTAGGTGTCCCAAATTCCTACTTGTCTAACTGATAAATAATAATTATCTTTATTCATTTACTGTTATGTACATAATGATACATTCAGATAAATGCAATTTTCCACACAGTGCATCTGATTAATTTGATTTTGTGAAAGTTTTTGTGTGTACGTGTGTGTGTGTGTGTGTGTATATAGATATATATCCCTTTCTATTGTATTGAGCCTTTGTCATGGGTCAGACGTTATGTAATACTTTATATATGTATGATTCGATTCTTTTTAAAGTTTATAATTATGGTCTGTACCCTGATACCGGTTTGGTGTCAATGCTAAGTTCTTGATGTTAAGTTTTAGTCTGTATGGTATACAGACATATCTAGACAGTTTAGTGATGTAGTCCATTTGTGTCTGAGATTATGTATGTGGGTTTATTGTAACAGTATAGCGCTTCAGTTTTTGTGTTCTAAGCTGTTTTCTTTTTATGTTTATTCGTATGTTGGTATATGTAAAGCTGTTTTGTTAGGGATGCGTATGTAGATGTTCTAGTAAGATTATGATGTTAGGTTTTGTTTTTTTGATTAATGCGAAGGATGGGATTTAACTGATATAACTTCTCTGTATATTTTATGTTCAAGTATATTGAGCCTTCGTCAGATGTCATGTTATATGTACAATTTATATATATGTAAGGTTTTGCATCAATGAATGTGTATGTATGTCAATTCATGACCCTGTGACAGTATTTTTTTTAGCTATGTTCTTGCAGCAAGTTCTTGTTGTATGTTTGGCAGCAATATCTTGCGAGCATGTAGGTGCAATCCGTTTGTCAGTTAATTTGATTGAGATCCATACTGTTTCTTTATTTTTATGTTAAACTGTATTGGTTTTAAATAAAATATAAAAAAAAAATCTAAGTCTGCTCGAAATGCCTAGCCATGCTAGGTGTTCTAGTGGCCCCCTGTGTAATTAGTATTTTATAACATGTAAACCACACAATACCCAAAACCTGTAAACCCCACATTGTAACCCTTATAGAGAATAAACTTGAAATAAATTGATTATTATTATTATTATTATTAAAGATCCGCCGGTATTCTCCCGGCCCGGGCCTTTTCCAAGTGGTGGCCCGGCCTTGGCTCCCTCTTTAGGGAGTGTCTGAGACCTAAGTCTCCCATGGGAGGAGGCACAAGTACCTCCTCATCTTTGTGACCAACTGTCCCCAGGCCTAGCCACAAGCTAGGCCTCTCTGGTCTGCCATCCCCGCCCCAAGGGGGTAAATGGGAATGACAGTCTTATGAGCTAAAGGCTCGGGCTCAGGCACCTACCCTACCCTAGAAGGGTTAGGCATGGTGTCGATGAATGAATTGAATTGAATTGAATACTAGGAGTTAAGAGAATTGCCGCATAAGCAATCTCACCCTCGCTCACAATGTCTTTTGTTCTGACGCTATTATTACGAATAACCTTTATTTGCATATACTATTTAATCAGAAATCGTAGCAGACATAAGATAAATAAGGTAAAAGTATAATATAGAAGGCCAAAATAATTTTATTTGCATATTATACCGGTGGGTGCTGGCCAGCCGTCATGAACGATTTACTTAAGTTCCTGACTATAAGACAATGGTTTTCTTTGTTACCACTAGTTTCCTACTAAAGAAAACGCTATAATATACAAGGGAAACAATAAGAAATCACTTATATTGCACAGGCAAAGCCCCATAGTATTGGAAGAGACTCGGAAGAGGATCCATACCGGCAGATCACCAAATCGCGCCCATAGTAGCGCGATCATACCACGGGCAGGGGTAGAACCCGCGATCTGAGTCTCAAAACTCCAGACCGTCGCGATTTTCGTGATTTTTTTTTTTAACGTAATAAGGTTATTCTATTCTATTCTATTTGATTCGCCGGTATGGTATCCCGGCCCGGTTCTCTTCCATTTTGGTGACCCAGCATTGGCTCCCCGGGTAGGGAAGCGACGTTTATCGTTACTTGCACCTGCGTGGCAGGTCTTCAGCAGGATGTGGGGGGGGGGGGGGGACCTCACCGGCTCTATGGCCAGGTGACGTACCAAACGTTAGTGTGCACTAACAGTGGCTAGTGTGCAGTGCAATGGAGGCCCAAAGCAGGCCCTCGCAGCAACTTCAGCGGATGACGTGCAATGACTGGAAGTAAGGTTTCCAAGTCCCTGACAGCTAAGTACACAAGATGTGCTGCCTCATCCTCTCGGGCCTGCCATACTGGGGTCATTGAGAAGTGTCTACGGCGAAGGTGCATCGTAGCCGGGCAGACTAACAGGTAGTGCACCAAGGGCTGCGGAACCATTCGGTCACAATGGGCACAGAGCTCCTGTCGTGCCCGTTCAACAATCCGCGCAGTGGTGGGATACGGAATATCCACTAGGAATTTTTATTGACCTAAGAAAAGCTTTTGACACAGTAGACCACGGCATCCTACTCCACAAACTTGACCATTATGGTATAAGAGGCCATGCGCTTGCATATTTCAAATCTTACCTTACTAATAGGTATCAGTATGTCACCATTAAAGACACAGCATCAACAACACAGCCACTTGATACTGGAGTTCCGCAGGGAAGTGTCCTTGGTCCCCTGCTCTTCCTCATATACATCAATGATCTCCCAAACGTATCTCAACACCTGAACCCCATTCTCTTTGCTGACGACACGACTTATGTCATCTCTCACCCTAATCTTGCCACTCTCAACACCATTGTTAATGAGGAGCTGATCAAAATATCGACTTGGATGACAGCCAATAAACTTACGCTTAACACTGACAAAACCTACTACATTATGTTTGGTAGCAGAGCAGGAGATGCGCAAATTAACATTAAGATCGACAACACTCTAATTGCCAGGCATAATGAGGGCAAATTCCTAGGCCTATACCTCGACAACAACCTGAACTTCAGCACCCATATCCAACACATAACTAAAAAAGTATCCAAAACGGTTGGGATCCTCTCCAAGATACGATACTACGTGCCGCAAACTGCCCTTCTCACACTATACCATTCACTTATATATCCATACCTCACCTATGCTATCTGTGCTTGGGGTTCAACTGCAGCAACACACCTAAAGCCAATAATAACCCAACAAAAAGCCGCAGTAAGAATAATCACTAAATCCCATCCCTGGCAACCCCCCCCCCCCACTCTTCATAGATCTAAACTTACTCCCTGTTCAGTACATCCACACTTACTACTGTGCAATCTACATCTACAGGACCTTAAATTCCAATATTAACCTTGACCTAAAACGCTTTCTTGATAGTTGTGACAGAACCCACAGGCACAACACCAGACACAAACATCTCTATGACATTCCCCATGTCCGACTAAACCTTTACAAAAATTCAATGTATGTCAAAGGCCCTAAAATCTGGAACACCCTACCTGAAAATTCTAAAACTGCAGACACATTCATCACCTTCAAAACTACCATCAGAAAACATCTTATCTCCCTGATACACCCTGTCAACTAATTACACGAATACCACCTGGTGGTTAACACTTACACTCACTCACCCATTTGACCATAAGCAGAAATATCAATCTCAATCTTAAAATAATGAATCTTAACTAGTCATAAGTTGGTCTGTGATACTCCAATACTGAAACTATGTATAGTGCCAAAACAAAAGCATTCACATTGCTAAACTCACAAACTAGTATTTAGTCACTTAGCCATAATACCAACTTACCTCATAATTTTGTAATATTTTAAACTTAAGATTTAATTTAAGTCTGCCCGAAATGCCTAGCCATGCTAGGTGTTCTAGTGGTACACTCTGTAATTATTATTTTACTACATGTAAACCACACAATAACCAAATTCTGTAAACTCAGCATTGTAATCCTTATAGAGAATAAACTTTGAATACCCTAAGCGTAGGCGGTGGATATGCACCCTCAGTTCTCTGGACTGTGTCCGAATACTTGGAGGGGGCACCCTGTGGGTAGCCCTGACATACCAACAGAGGCTCTGTGAAACCCCAGGGTCAGGGAACGGGCGCCTGGCCACACCAGCAGCCCACAGCGCAATCTGGCTGAGGCTGATGGAGATCGCAGCACGTGGCTGTGCCTCGAGAGTTGCAGTCCTAGCAGCCTCATCTGCAGCATCATTGCCAGGGATACCCACATGGCTCGGGATCCAGTTGATGGTAGCCCTGCGACCCTGGGCCATGAGAGTCTGCAGGTCACCCCGGATGGATGTGATTATGTGTATGTTGTCCTTTGGCTCTCTGTGCATAAGCACTTGGATTGCTGGCTTGGAATCAACGTGGATGATGGGGGGATGCTGATGGTCTGCAAGAGCATGCTGCAGAGCTTGTTGGATAGCAAAAAGTTCGGCCTGGAGGATGGTGAAATGGTCTGGGAGGCACCAACCTGCTGTCAGATTGCTGTGGAACATCCCAGCAGCTGTGCGGCCTGGCACTGGGTCTCTGGAGCCATCGATGTAATATGGCACACACCCTGGCCTTCCGCACCCACAATGCTAGCCGAGGCAAGGTGGTGCAGAATGTCCCGGGTGCAATGTCTCTTGCTGTCTGGTAGGGTTGTCCAGCGCACCACAAAGAGCTCTGGTGCCCAAGGGGGTGGCACCATGTGGTTCGCTGCCAGTCTGTCGCAGCCTCCCACCTGGAGCAATTTCATAGGCAAGAGCTTCCGTGTGGCATCTGCTACCGACAACATCCATCAGCGGCCGGGATGCAGTGGAATGACCTGTCCCTGGCGGACCCGTAAATCTCTCATCAGTTTGTCAGCCCCTGGGAGTAGGAGATACTTTGCAATCCTCTTGGCAGCTACCAGTTGGATCCTGTCTTCAAGAGGCTGTAGCTGCACCTCAAGGTTCAGAGCCACTGCATTGGCCCACCTAGGCACCCCCAGCATGGCCCGTACAGCTGTGTTCTGGATGACACAGAGGGATTTGATGTTTGTGGGTCTGGCGTGAACCAGAGCAAGTGCCCCACAATCAATGAGGGAACGTATTGCCTGGATGTAGAACAACATCATGACCTCGAGGCTGGCCCCAACCCTAGGGTTGGCCATGGCACTCAATGCCCTGACCCTCTGCAGAGCCCTCTCTTTAATGTGGCACACATGTTTCTGGAAGGTGAGGTGCCTGTCAATGTAGATGCCAAGGTACCTATAACTGTGAACCCACTCCAGGTCGATGCCCAGGACCCACAGCCTCTGACTGGGCACCTTGGTGCGAAGGATCATGGCTTTGGATTTTGCCACAGATATCTTGAGCCCCAAGTGACGGGAGGTGGAAGCCAGCAGATCGAGGTCCTCCTGGGCACGCTGCAAAAGCTGGCGCTTCCTAGGTATGGCAAGTGCCAGGTCTTCGGCATAGTTGAGGAGGATGGTGCCTCTGGAGAAAGGCAGGCACACCAGCTGGTGCATCAGTACATTGAACAGGGTGGGACTAAGCACTCCGCCCTGTGGAGTGCCATTGTCCAGGGTCTTGAGAGAAGAGGCATGCCCCTGGAAGCGTACGCGGGCCCGCCTGTCCTGGAGATAGGAACGAAGACATGAAAGCAGCCTGCCTTTAATCCCCCTGTGGGCCAAGAGGGAGAGGATGGCAAGTGCACTGGCTAGCTCAAAAGCTTTCTCGAGGTCAAGGAAGACAACAATGTTTGCCTGGGCGTCCGACCCAGTGCCAGTCAGTAGAGTGGTAAGGCTTTCGAAAGTGCCCACTCCTCTGGTGAAGCTCACAGAGGTGTTTATGAGGAGGGCCAAGCTTCCACCTCAGGCGCTCCAACACCATCCTTTCAGACACCTTCGAGATGCAACTGGTGAGGGAGATGGGTCTCACACTGCCAGGATCCCCAGGCTTAGGAATCGGTATGACATCAGCCTCCTTCCATACGACAAGGAGTTTGCCAGCTCGCCAAGTCTGGTTGACGACCCCCAGGACAGCTGAATGTCCAGAATGGCCAGACCGAGTGATCATGCCATAGGTGATACCATCATGCCCCGGTGCAGTGTCTCGAGAGATGTGAAGGCTGCCTGGAGCTCCTGGTCGGTGAAGTCTTCATCCGTGACGTCCTTAGCCTGGCATGCCGCTTGGATCACCATCACCCTTCTAGGAAGGAGGGTGGCTTGGAGGTCCTGGAGATCCTGAGGCAGTTGAGCCATGGCCGCTCTGGAGGTGAATAGGTCCACCAGACGTTCTGCCTCCGTTGCGGGTTCTGGGTGCAACCGAGCCACACTGCAACGCTGCCCAGTGGCCAATCGTAACTTGGTCCAAATCTCAGATAAGGTGGAGGAGTAGCTGAAGGAGGCACACCACTCGAACCATTTAGCCTGCCGGACCCTGTGTGAGACATGGCGTGCATACTGCACCACTTCCCTGAGCAGATGCATGGACTCAACTGTGGGATTACGCCTGTGCATCTTGCGTACGACATTGATGCGGTGGCTCTGTTCCCTGATGTCCTCATTGTAAAACCACCAGTCACGTTTATATGACCCTCTGCCTGTAATCATAGGTATTGCTGCCTCAGCTGCATATGTGAAGGCCACCTGCAAGCTTTGAGCCACCTCATCTGGGTCTTCTGGAAGAGGAGACTCTGCCCAGCAGCACTCAATGACCTCCTGGAAGCACTGCCAGTCGGCCTTCTTTAGATTCCATCTGGGGGTAGGTGTGGGGAGCGGGCACCGCTGGACCATCAGCGTGGTGACCACTGCAAAGTGATCACTGGTGAGACGGGGGTGGACCTCCCATCTCGTGCTCGAGAGCAACCCCCTAGAGATGAGTGTGACGTCCAAGCGGCCACCATAGTGATGGGTTGGCTCACCATTATTGAAGAGTGCGATCTCAGGGACCTCCTCCAGCACAGCCGCAAGGTGCCTCCCAGCTGCGTTGGTAGGAGAGACAGAAGAAAGTATTGGGTGGTGGGAATTGACATCCCCAGCCACAACAAGACCCTCCCGTGGGGCGAGTGCTGCCACCTCTGAAATGTCAAGGGTGTACCAAGAGCTTCTGTAAATATTGTAAACCACGAAAGGCCCATCCACCAGGTGTAGGGTGACAGCCTGAACCTCTACGCCCTCCCCACAGTTGATGGGGTCAGTGGAGATTGAATGAGGGATAGTGGTCCTGACATACATCGCCGTGCCCCTGCCAGTCCCTTCCAGGCGCTGAAGGTAGGCAGAGAATCCTGGAATACGTGGCTGCATTTGACGTGACGAATCGGTGAGTGTCTCCTGAAACAGGAAGACATCAACCTCATCCTGAACTGCAGCTTCAATCACTAAGTGAATTTTTGCACTGCAGCCCACAAATGTTCCACTAGAGGATCTTCAAGGACCGCTGAGGTGGCTCACTGATTCCATCTCTGCCTGGGACTCGTCATCCGTTGTTGGCGACTCCGGGGCCTCCTCCATCACAGACTGGAAGGACTCCTGGATGATGGCTTGAAGTTCCATTGAGTTTTTCCTGTCCAGTAGGACCACACCCAGCATCCATGACAGGAGCTGCCTGCAGGCGCCCCTGTCCTCTGCCGACGGCAGCAGGCGACAGAGGAGCGCTGAGATGACCCCGATGGTTTTCTTCAGTCGATCTAGCATTGAGCTAGACGACCCGTCGAGTCGGGGCTGGGTCACTGGGTATGTCTGGGTGGCTGTTGACACTGCAGCAGCATAAGCTGGGTGCACCCTGGGCCCGGCCTGAGTGGCCATGGGCTTCCAGGTCCACCAGCGGGGAATCTCTGCCTGACTCTGGCCACTCACAGTAGGGGCCTGCCCTTGGGAAGAGGCCTGCTGGTGGTATGGCAAGGAATGTTGGTGCCCAGCTGGGACCTGCTGGGCAGTGTGCCTGGCCTGTGGCTGTTTTTCCCAATGATTCTGTCTTCTTGGCCACCTTGCCATCTGACCCCGCAGTTGACCTCGCTGCTGCAAACCAGTGCCTGCCCTCTGATGCCACCACTGGGAGCCCAGTGCTGGGAACTCGCTGGTATTGCCCTCCTGCGGTATCCGGGGAACCGTGATTGGAGCCCATGCTGACTGTTGCTGGGCAGTTCCAAGGCTGGGTGGTGTCGGGGCTGTTGGGTCGTTCTGATGACAAACCTGCTGCTAGTGCTGCACCATCACAGGACAGCTCCGGTTCCAGGCATGGTGCCTCTTTGAGCAGTTGGCACACTTGGGCTCTGGCCGAAGGGCTTCGCCAGTTGGCTGTTTGAGGATTGCAATGCAGTCCTTCGAGTCGTGTGCCTTGCTGCACACACCACACTTCTTCTCTCGCTGGCAGGTGGCTGCAATATGATTGAACCCCTGACAGTTGAAGCATTGTACTGGGCCTGACAGGTATGGTCGGGTCTTGAATCTTCCCCAGACGCCAAGGTTCAGGTGCGTGGGAAGTGGACCTTTGTGGTGGATCAGCACCTGGCGGGTGGGCATCTTGTTCACCGTTGCAGTGAGTCCGAGCGCTCGGCCTTGACAATATTGGGCACTTCCAAAATGGGATCCAGTGGGAGGGGCACAGGGACGTGTAAGAGCACCCCCTTGTACACCTTCTCCGAAGCAACCAGTTCCAGCATGCTGGGATGGGTCACAACCAGCCTCTTCAACTCCTCGTAAGAGTCTTCGTCCCGAGGAATGACCAGAACCTCGTTCCTGAGAGTGAACTCGCAGCGGAACTTGAGGTGGGGTAGACCTTCCATATACCGTACAAACCCGTAGTTGGGAACCTTGAATTTGTTGAAGGCTCTGGTTGCTTGTGCCCAAGCTGAGCGGGAACTCCTCCTTCCATGTGGAGTCATCCAGTCCCCGTCCACTGTGGAGGCCGGCGCAACTGGTGTAGGGACCTGGGATGGCTCCATCCTTGCCAATTAAGGAGCTACATCCTCCTGGCTTCCTTCCACGAACCCTATGGCCATCTGGGGGTGCAAGTCTTCTTGGGTAGGGGCTGCCGACGGACCTAGTGGCAGATTGGTAGATACAGTATTCTCCACTGCATCTTTGGCCTTCTTGGAGGGGGCTCCCACCTGCCCCACGTCGTCCTCCAACTCGTCCCCGCATTCCAAGGAACGTTTAGGCCGCTCTCCTGGATCTGTCATGGTGACTGAAGGTGTGGGGACAGAGCCAGCAGCAGAGCTGCTGCCTGTGACCTCACAGCCGCCCACACTGGGTGCAGAGCTGTGAGGCTCAGAGCCCCAGTCGGGGCCCGTAGCCACCCTCTCGTGGCTCACTGCTCTGAAGCACTGAACACAGTCCAAGGATCACCAGGAACGACGCTAATCTGTGCATAAACTAACACAGATTTGCGAACACAACACACACTGTTTTCCAATCTTCGTCCAGTTGATAATCCTTAATTCTGGCCACAAAATAGAGCGAAACACCAACGTCAAAGACCTGGGAGTGATCATGTCGGAGGATCTCACCTTCAAGGACCATAACATTGTATCAATCGCATCTGCTAGAAAAATGACAGGATGGATAATGAGAACCTTCAAAACTAGGGAGACCAAGCCCATGATGACACTCTTCAGGTCACTTGTTCTATCTAGGCTGGAATATTGCTGCACACTAACAGCACCTTTCAAGGCAGGTGAAATTGCCGACCTAGAAAATGTACAGAGAACCTTCACGGCGCGCATAACGGAGATAAAACACCTCAATTACTGGGAGCGCTTGAGGTTCCTAAACCTGTATTCCCTGGAACGCAGGCGAGAGAGATACATGATTTTATACACCTGGAAAATCCTAGAGGGACTAGTACCGAACTTGCACACGAAAATCACTCACTACAAAAGCAAAAGACTTGGCAGACGATGCACCATCCCCCCAATGAAAAGCAGGGGTGTCACTAGCACGTTAAGAGACCATACAATAAGTGTCAGGGGCCCGAGACTGTTCAACTGCCTCCCAGCATACATAAGGGGGATTACCAAGAGACCCCTGGCAGTCTTCAAGCTGGCACTGGACAAGCACCTAAAGTCGGTTCCTGACCAGCCGGGCTGTGGCAACAGCCTGGCTGGCAACAGCAACAACAGCCTGGTTGATCAGGCTCTGATCCACCAGGAGGCCTGGTCACATACCGGGCCGCGGGGGCGTTGACCCCCGGAACTCTCTCCAGGTAAACTCCAGGTAAAGTGATTAAGTTGCCTCCCTAATAATAAGGCTAGCGCACGGCTTTCCGAATATCTCAAAAGTAAGATTTTGTCCTATTGCTTGCTTACAAACTCGTACATATATAGGGGGTGAGAATAATAAAACAGAAAATGAATGTTTATACCCCAGAAAACTGAACAAACTCACAGCACAAAGTGGTTAGTCCCAACACGCTAATCTGGAGTTTGCTCTTGACCTGTCGGGCGTTGAATTTATTCGTGATCAACTGACAGTCCAAGGATATAGAATAAGTTTCACACCTATTAGTGGGGACACTACTTATCTTTACCTTGCAAAGTCTTTATACAGTCTGGAAAAACAAAGGGACCTTTTCCTTGAAATTTCAACATTTGCCAAGGCATGGTACACGGGGCTTTGCTCAGACCATTGGAACCGAATTGTCTTCAAAGATTTGTTTTAAGTCATACCATGAAATAAAGATCCTAGACTTCACCTAAAGAAAACAGATAAAGAAAATGCAATAGTAATTATGGACAAGGTACCTGGAGTTTACCTGGAGAGAGTTCCGGGGGTCAACGCCCCCGCGGCCCGGTCTGTGACCAGGCCTCCTGGTGGATCAGATCCTGATCAACCAGGCTGTTACTGCTGGCTGCACGCAAACCAACGTACGAGCCACAGCCCGGCTGATCAGGAACTGACTTTAGGTGCTTGTCCAGTGCCAGCTTGAAGACTGCCAGGGGTCTGTTGGTAATCCCCCTTATGTGTGCTGGGAGGCAGTTGAACAGTCTCGGGCCCCTGACACTTATTGTATGGTCTCTTAACGTGCTAGTGACACCCCTGCTTTTCATTGGGGGGATGGTGCATCGTCTGCCAAGTCTTTTGCTTTCGTAGTGAGTGATTTTCGTGTGCAAGTTCGGTACTAGTCCCCCAAGGATTTTCCAGGTGTATATAATCATGTATCTCTCCCTCCTGCATTCCAGGGAATACAGGTTTAGGAACCTCAAGCGCTCCCAGTAATTGAGGTGTTTTATCTCCGTTATGCGCGCCGTGAAGGTTCTCTGTACATTTTCTAGGTCGGCAATTTCACCTGCCTTGAAAGGTGCTGTTAGTGTGCAGCAATATTCCAGCCTAGATAGAACAAGTGACCTGAAGAGTGTCATCATGGGCTTTGCCTTCCTAGTTTTGAAGGTTCTCATTATCCATCTTGTCATTTTTCTAGCAGATGCGATTGATACAATGTTATGGTCCTTGAAGGTGAGATCCTCCGACATGATCACTCCCAGGTCTTTGACGTTGGTGTTTCGCTCTATTTTGTGGCCAGAATTTGTTTTGTACTCTGATGAAGATTTAATTTCCTCATGTTTACCATATCTGAGTAATTGAAATTTCTCATCGTTGAACTTCATATTGTTTTCTGCAGCCCACTGAAAGATTTGGTTGATGTCTGCCTGGAGCCTTGCAGTGTCTGCAATGGAAGACACTGTCATGCAGATTCGGATGTCATCTGCAAAGGAAGACACGGTGCTGTGGCTGACATCCTTGTCTATGTCGGATATGAGGATGAGGAACAAGATGGGAGCGAGTACTGTGCCTTGTGGAACAGAGCTTTTCACCGTAGCTGCCTCGGACTTTACTCTGTTGACGACTACTCTCTGTGTTCTGTTAGTGAGGAAATTATAGATCCATCGACCGACTTTTCCTGTTATTCCTTTAGCACGCATTTTGTGCGCTATTACGCCATGGTCACACTTGTCGAAGGCTTTTGCAAAGTCTGTATATATTACATCTGCATTCTTTTTGTCTTCTAGTGCATTTAGGACCTTGTCGTAGTGATCCAATAGTTGAGACAGACAGGAGCGACCTGTTCTAAACCCATGTTGCCCTGGGTTGTGTAACTGATGGGTTTCTAGATGCGTGGTGATCTTGCTTCTTAGGACCCTTTCAAAGATTTTTATGATATGGGATGTTAGTGCTATTGGTCTGTAGTTCTTTGCTGTTGCTTTACTGCCCCCTTTGAGGAGTGGGGCTATGTCTGTTGTTTTTAGTAACTGTGGGACGACCCCCGTGTCCATGCTCCCTCTCCATAGGATGGAAAAGGCTCGTGATAGGGGCTTCTTGCAGTTCTTGATGAACACAGAGTTCCATGAGTCTGGCGCTGGGGCAGAGTGCATGGGCATGTCAATTATCGCCTGTTCGAAGTCATTTGGCATCAGGATAACATCGGATAGGCTTGTGTTAATCAAATTTTGTGGCTCTCTCATAAAAAATTCATTTTGATCTTCGACTCTCAGTCTGGTTAGCGGCTTGCTAAAAACTTAGTCATACTGGGACTTGAGTAGCTCACTCATTTCCTTGCTGTCATTTGTGTAGGACCCATCTTGTTTAAGTAGGGGCCCAATACTGGACGATGTTCTCGACTTTGATTTGGCATAGGAGAAGAAATACTTTGCGTTTCTTTCGATTTCATTTATGGCTTTAAGTTCTTCCCGCGATTCCTGACTCCTATAAGATTCCTTTAGCTTAAGTTCGATGCTTGCTATTTCTCTGACCAGTGTCTCCCTACGCATTTCAGATATATTGAGCTCTTTTAGCCGCTCTATTATTCTTTTCCATCGCCTGTAAAGGGAGCGCCTGTCTCTTTCTATTTTACAACTACTCCTCCTTTTTCTTAGAGGAATAAGCCTTGTGCATACATCGAGTGCCACCAAGTTAATCTGTTCTAGGCATAAGTTGGGGTCTGTGTTGCTTAGTATATCTTCCCAGCTTATATCGGTTAGGACTTGGTTTACTTGGTCCCACTTTATGTTTTTGTTATTGAAGTTGAATTTGGTGAATGCTCCCTCGTGACTAGTCTCATTATGTCGGTCTGGGGCTCCACGCATACATGTCTGAACCTCAATTATGTTGTGATCTGAGTATATTGTTTTTGATATGGTGACATTTCTTATCAGATCATCATTGTTAGTGAAGATGAGGTCTAGTGTATTCTCCAGTCTAGTAGGCTCTATTATTTGCTGGTTTAAATTGAATTTTGTGCAGAGATTTAAAAGCTCGTGTGAGTGTGAGTTTTCATCAGAGCTGCCTCCTGGTGTTATTACTGCAACAATATTATTTGCTATATTCCTCCATTTTAGGTGCCTTAAGTTGAAATCCCCCAGGAGCAAGATGTTGGGTGCAGGAGCTGGAAGATTTTCCAGACAGTAGTCAATTTTTAACAGCTGTTCCTGGAATTGCTGGGATATTGCATCCGGAGGCTTGTAGACTACCACAATGACTAGGTTTTGGTTCTCGACCTTTACTGCTAAAACTTCCACTACATCATTTGAGGCATTAAGCAGTTCTGTGCAAACAAGTGACTCTGCAATGTACCGGCCAACCCTCTCCCCCCCTTTTGCCTGTTCACTCTGTCACATCTGTATAGGTTGTAACCTGGGATCCATATTTCGTTGTCCAAGTGATCCTTTATGTGGGTCTCAGTGAAAGCCGCGAACATTGCCTTTGCCTCTGCAAGCAGTCCACGGATGAAAGGTATTTTGTTGTTTGTTGCTGGCTTTAGACCCTGTATATTTGCAAAGAAGAATGTCATCGGACTGGTGGTATTGTTTGTACTGGGGGGGGGGGATTTTTTTTCCAGCATTAGTATCTGTATCTGTTGGTTTGGAGTGGAGGCCATCGACTGTGGTTCCACTCCAGGAATGACTGGATTTGGTGTACGATTTCTGCCATTTCCTGCCAGTTTTTTTTCCTTCCTGGCACTAAAAAACCTCTCCCTCTTGAGTGGCTGTGGCTACCCAGGTTTTCCCATGGCCTGGATGTTGCTTGGTTTCCGTTTGCCTTGGGTTTCTGTGACTGTATTCCCTGTTGGTGCATGTTTCCCTGTCTTACTCCTATCCTCCCTAGCACCAACAATGGAGCTCCCACCAGTTGTTTTTGGTAATATATCCTCACTATTGCTAGTGGAGTCCTCTTGTTTGCTATTTCCTGCGGTATTTCTAGTTTGCAATATTGGTTTTATCTTATCTTTGACTACACTTGTTTCCCTACTACGGCTCCTGAGGTCATTTATATAACTGGAGTTTACCTGGAGAGAGTTCCGGGGGTCAACGCCCCCGCGGCCCGGTCTGTGACCAGGTCTCCTGGTGGATCAGAGCCTGATCAACCAGGCTGTTTCTGCTGGCTGCACGCAAACCAACGTACGAGCCACAGCCCGGCTGATCCGGAACTGCCAGCTTGAAGACTGCCAGGGGTCTGTTGGTAATCCCCCTTATGTGTGCTGGGAGGCAGTTGAACAGTCTCGGGCCCCTGACACTTATTGTATGGTCTCTTAACGTGCTAGTGACACCCCTGCTTTTCATTGGGGGGATGGTGCATCGTCTGCCAAGTCTTTTGCTTTCGTAGTGAGTGATTTTCGTGTGCAAGTTCGGTACTAGTCCCTCTAGGATTTTCCAGGTGTATATAATCATGTATCTCTCCCTCCTGGGTTCCAGGGAATACAGGTTTAGGAACCTCAAGCGCTCCCAATAATTGAGGTGTTTTATCTCTGTTATGCGCGCTGTGAAAGTTCTCTGTACATTTTCTAGGTCGGCAATTTCACCTGCCTTGAAAGGTGCTGTTAGTGTGCAGCAATATTCCAGCCTAGATAGAACAAGTGACCTGAAGTGTGTCATCATGGGCTTGGCCTCCCTAGTTTTGAAGGTTCTCATTATCCATCCTGTCATTTTTCTACCAGATGCGATTGATACACTGCGATTGATACACTGCACACCCAAGGAGGTGAACCCGTTGAAATCCCCTGACCCCCCCCCCTTTTACCAACCTACTCACCCCGGCAGTTAAAGCCCCTTATAACGCCAATAAATTCCCTATTGTTAGTCCTCTATAACCCTCAGAAAAATACTCTTCCCACCTTTTCCCAAAAATGTCTATTGCGACACAAAGTTCGATAAAACGTCGCCGCCAAAGTCCTTCTCATCACATCCCCACCCACCTTCCCCCTCATACCCCATAAAACATATATGTAGTCCACGATGACATATGCTAAACCTCTTACCACACTCTCATCCACACCACTCATATCAAGACTCAACGCTCGCAATACCGACACACCTTGACCCCCCACCCTCACCACTACCTTACTCATCCATACCCTGATGCACTCCAAACCTTCACAAAAATAGACATGATACGCAGTCTCTTCCCCACTGCATCTGCCACACCCCCCACCCTCAATAACCCTCCTATCTCGGAGCATCGCTCCCGTTGGCAAAATCCCATGCAGGAAACGATACATAACCTCACGCGCCCTAGGTCGTATCCTTAATTTACTAAATCTTCGCCATATTACATCCCATGCATGCATGGGGTAGATCCCTTCAACTGGCGCCACTACATATCCCCCTAACGATTTACACAAAGTTTCCACCTTTACTTTTCCTGGTTCCCTGTCTAACATTAAGGCACGTAACACTGTTTCACATTCCTTCATTTCCGCCCCTCCATACCATTTCCTCAGGTGAGCATGTACCTTATCTAGCTGACCCCCCCCCCCCCCATCCACCTGCACTCATCACTTCCCTCTTAATAAACACACATTTCACGCGCTTTCTCAAGTCCAACAAACCCAACCCTCCCCTACATACCGGCAATGTCACTACCTCCCTTCGCAACCAGTTGCACACTGAACCCCACAAAAATTTGAACACCATTCTAAGAATACTCGTGATCGCCGTTCCTGTTAACGGCATCACAGCCGAAACAAACCAGACTTTACTATATAGTAATACATTGATGACAAATGCACGTTGCCTAAGGGTTAAATGGTGATTACGTCAATGTGTGATATGCATGTATACTGTATATTTTAAATAAAAAAAAATTAGCAAGAACTCATTTAAAATAAAGTCTTTTCTAAAATTTTCTCTTATACGTTTAAAGATATATTTTTTCATTAATATTGATGTAAAAATTTATAATTTTGCACCAAAAGAATCTTAGAAAACTTATCTAACCTTATTACAACAAGAACAATTTATTTTAGCGTAACCCAACTAAATATATATGTAAATTCTCATGATTAATGTGTTTATGATTCATTACCTTTGCAATTATTCATGAGTGTGACCAGCTCTACCTGGAGCTCATTACCTTTGTAACTTGGTCATGATTATGACCAGATCTAGTTCATTACCTTTGTAACTTGCTCAGCTATCAAAACTTTGGACTCAAGTCCCTGGACCAATTATGTACCTCTGTAATCTTTTGACTACCGCCCACAGGATGGGTATGGGGTGCATAATAAACATATTAAACTAACTATATGGCAAGATGAGCATTGCTATTTAAGCCAAGATCGCAAGTTCTGCCTATTGATCGATACCATGCCTAACCCTTCTATAGTAGGGTAGGTGCCTAAGCCCGAGCCTTTAGCTCATAAGACTGTCATTCCCATTTGCCCCCTTGGGGCGGGGATGGCAGACCAGAGAGGCCTAGCTTGTGGCTAGGCCTGGGGACAGTTGGTCACAAAGATGAGGAGGTACTTGTGCCTCCTCCCATGGGAGACTTAGGTCTCAGACACTCCCTAAAGAGGGAGCCAAGGCCGGGCCACCACTTGGAAAAGGCCCGGGCCGGGAGAATACCTGCTAATCATTAATAATAATAATAATAAGTTCTGCCTATTGATCGATACCATGCCTAACCCTTCTAGGGTAGGGTAGGTGCCTGAGCCCGAGCCTTTAGCTCATGAGACTGTCATTCCCATTAGTCCCCTTGGGGCGGGGATGGCAGACCAGAGAGGCCTAGCTTGTGGCTAGGCCTGGGGACAGTTGATCCCAAAGATGAGGAGGTACTTGTGCCTCCTCCCATGGGAGACTTAGGTTTCAGACACTCCCTAAAGAGGGAGCCAAGGCTGGGCCACCACTTGGAAAAGGCCCGGGCCGGGAGAATACCGGCTAATCTTTAATAATCATTCGCTGCCTGACTGCGGTGGAGCGCGGTTGTGCTCTGCACCCCTCTGCTGTTTTCAGGAGAGCTCTCATAGCAACAACATGGCGCTGAGTGTCCGGCATAGAGTGAATACTGTCGGCGTTCAGCTGCTTCGTGGGGCGATTTTTCCCTCTACGGCACAGGTGTTGCTTCCGACGATCATAAGAGAGATGTACGGAATACAAGATGATGAGGTATATGGTGTGGCCCTGAATGGGGCCTATCGGATCTTTGTCAAGTTAAATTCAACGGCTGTGTATGAGTCGTTGGTGAAGAAATTCGAGCATGTGAGTATAGATGCAACCCCAGCTGTCAGAGTGCATCTCATAGATGTCTCTCGCCATTATATGTGGGTGAAGTTGCGCAATGTCCCCTTCGAGGCTGATGAGGAGGACTTAAGGAACGTGTTTGAAGCATTTGGTACCGTGCGTCTGGCAACCCAAGGCAAGTGGGCGGCAGGTGCATACATGGGACGTCCAGAGGGTACTTTCTCCCTCAAAATGACTCTGAGGCATCCGATCCCGTCCTACGTTGTGATGACAGAGTTCCAGACCCAAATTCTTGTGTCTTATGCTGGGCAGTGATGGACATGCAGGCTGTGTGGGGAGTACGATCACATGGCAGCGACGTGTGTGCAACATGAAACAGTAGCGGTTGACGTTCACTCTGAGGAATCATCGGAAGACAGCATTGCGGTGGAGGGAATCATGAGGAAGAGAGTGGCAGCATCAGACTCAGATGACGTCCTGATGCCAGCGCAGAGGTCTGGGAGGAAGGATGAATATTCTCGAGGTAGCCATGATAAGCGGCATCGAAAGAAGGGGGGTGGGGTGGATGGTGCGAAATCATGTGTTGACCCTGGGGCAGGAGGCCCTGGGAAGGTTGAGAGGAGGAAGGGATGGAAGCTTTAGGAAGGCCTTAGGTGTATGACTGTGAATGTGAATGGACTGTGTAATGGAGTGAAGAGGGAATGTTTTTGTATGCTCTTACGTAAATATAGAGTGGACGTCATCTTTCTACAGGAGCATAATTTCAGGGAGGGTAGAGTTCTTGAGGTGGCAGGGTTTAAGGTTTTGACTCTGCCATCTGCACGTTTGAAAGGTGGTGTGGGTTTATTGATAAAGGAGGCGAGCCCGTTTGTGTTGCAACGATGTGAGGGGGGAGGGGGGAGGGTGTTGCGTGTGGATGGGTGGTGGATGGGGCAGAGGGTAACCTTTGTAAGTGTGTATGCACCAGGAGAAAACGATATGAAAGTAAAGAGGGATTTTGTGTGTGATGATCTAGTTTTTGCCTTACGTGGTTTACCTGCAGTGGCCATCGTTGGTGGGGACTGGAATTGTGTCATCAGGAGAGCTGATGTGGAACCACGAGGGGGGGGGCACATGTTGGCAGCCTTATGAAATCTCTTGGTGGATGTTCAGTTGAGGGATGTGGTAGGTGGGGGCGCGTGGGTGGTAGAGCACACTTTCGTGAGGAGAGGTTATGCAGCTAGGTTAGATAGGTTGTACATATCTCACAAGGTGTTGTCAAAGTCTGTCCGTACAATTGAAGTAGCTCTTTCCGATCATCGGGCGGTAGTGGCAGAGGTTGAGTGGGATTCATTAGCTAGTATCTCTAGGGGATACTGGAAGTTAAATACGAGTGTG
This sequence comes from Cherax quadricarinatus, assembly GCF_038502225.1. NCBI lineage: Eukaryota > Metazoa > Arthropoda > Malacostraca > Decapoda > Parastacidae > Cherax > Cherax quadricarinatus. Next base: position 6,258,927 of record NC_091295.1, read on the forward strand.
TTAGAAGATGAGGAGGGGTTGGAGGGTTTTACAGCGTTGTGGGAGGGGTTAAATGAGGAGGTAAAAGGGGTAGAGGATGTGGTGATGTGGTGGGATGGTGTAGCTAAGGAACGGATTCGGCATTATTATGTGCGGGAAGGGAAAAAGGATCAATTCTTTAAAATATGGGCTTATTAATTATTTGGAGGACAGGTTAAGGGGTTGTTATGTACGGGGAGCGGTGGAGGGTACCCATCCTATGGACGACATTATGGTACTTAAAGAGAGGCTGTGGGAAATCCAGTACGAGAGGTTCCAAGCAGTGAGAGTAATGGCGGGGGTGGAGGAGGTGTTATGGGGAGATAGGCCGTCGTCATGTGTGTTGCGTAGGCAAAAACAACGTCAGCAGGAAACAGCTATTCCAAGGTTGGAGGTTCATGAGTTGGTGGGTGGGTATAGGGTGGGTCAGGTTATACAAACTACAGATGAGATGGGGTTGTTTGCGGATAAGTGGTATGAGAAGTATTGGCAAGTGGAAGGGGTAGGAGTTGGGGATTTAGAACAGGTGTGTGGAAGTGTGACATGTCAGTTGGGAAACAGTGATAGGGGTGGAGAAATAACTGAGGAGGAAATATGGAGGCAATGGCGAGAGTACAGATTAATGGAAGATTAGGGGGGAGGATTGTAATGGGTAGGGGACTTAGACAGGGGTGTCCTATGTCATGGCTTTTATTTGCATGCATACAGGACCCCTTTTATAGAATGGTGGAGCAGCAAATAGGCATTAGTGAGGGGAAAGGGAGTGGAGTTGGGAGGGTTTGGCCAGTTCTAATAGGGTATGTAGATGATACTACTGTTCTGGTTAGGGAGGGGATGCCAATGAACGCCTTAGATGGGGTAGTCGACACGTTCGCATGTGCAACTGGTATGAGAGTGAATTCAGAGAAGTCCATGGTCATGGGGTTAGGAGCTTGGGTGGGGAGGGTTGAGTGGGGTAGTGCAGTTGTGACGAAGTGGGTGACTTCGTTAAAAATTTGTGGTCTTATCTATGCAGATGATCTGGATGTTGCACGTGCGGAAAATTCGGTCAGGTTGGTAGACAGGATTCTGGGTCGCTTGGGAGCATTGTGGCCTTATCATTTGACCCTTGTGCAGCATGACATTGTTATTAACGTCTTATTGTATAGTAAGGTTTGGCACGTGGCAGCCGTGTTCCCTTTAACTGGGATCGCAATTGCAAATATACTTAGATGGGTTTTTAAATTCTTGTGGGGTTAGGGCTGTGATTGGCTTAAAAGGGATGTGGTAATGTTACCTGTGCATCAGGGGGGGTTGTGTTTAATGAATTTAAAGCAGAGGGTCAAATGTATCTTTATTAAGAGGGAGGTGATGAGGGAGGGTGTGGGTGGGGGGGGTTGGTCAAGATACACAGTAGATTGAAACATATGTTTTCTGGAGTAGAGTTGCGTGAGTGTGAAACTATTTTGAGGGCAGTGGTGTTGGTTAGAGATCTGGGTAAGGTAAAAATAAGTAGGCAGTGTAGGATGTTAGTGGAGACGGTTGTGGCACCGGTGGAGGGGATTTTCCCCATGTATGACTGGGGAAGTATATGGAGAAGGTTCAGTAGGTTAAGGTTACAACCCCGTGGGCGTGAGGTGATGTATCCTTTTTTGCATGGGATTTTACCATCGGGTGTGGTTTTACGGGCTAGACGGGTGGTTGAGGGGGAGGGTCTGTGGAATATGTGGAGAGGAGGATTCTGCGTTCCACGTAGTGTATTTTTGTGAGGGGATGGGGAGCGTCAGGGGTTGGTTAAGCAGGGTGCTGTATAGGATAAGAGGTAAAAGCATTTCTGTTCTGCGGGCATTAAGTCTTGATGTAGGGGGTATGGATGAGAGTATTATTAGGGCTGTGGAGTACATTATGGTAGATTATGTGTACATAACGTGGGGAATGAGGGGGAAAGGGGTCAGTGAGGTGAAGAGGCGGGTATTGGCAGTTACGTTTTATAAAACGTTGTGCTGTAACAGAGAAATTTATGGGAGAAGGTGGGAGCGGGCTTTCTCAGAGGGATATAGAGAACTAACATTAGAGGTTTTATTAAATTTGTAAATTAGGTGGGAGGGGCAGGGTAGGGATGGTAAATGCTAATGTAGGATGGGCTGTCAGGGGTAGAAACAGGGTCGTCTCCTTGCATAATGTAACGGGCGAATGTGTATGAACCTGTGCGTATGATGTGTAATCAGTCTGGAGAGTGTAATACCACTGTAATGTGTTTGACTTGGCCATGTTTCCCTTATGTTAATATTTTTATTCATTGTACTGTGTCTTTGGTGTTATTGTTTCACCAATACTTATATAATTACCACTTAGTTTATTCATATATGTCCAGTTCGGATGTTAAAGTTACCATGTTGGTGATTAATGACCATATCCATTCGGGGTGAAGGAGGGGGGGGGGGGTAATTAATGTGTAATGAGTTTAAGTCATTACCGGTAATACCAACTTTATTGGTAGTTGTATACATGTGTTTGGCATGTAATATTTCACATTGTGTCAGTATTATTTAAGGTCTTGTGACATTTTAGTATACTTATCTTCGCTTGTATTTGTAGCATGTTTTATATTTTGTGGTGATGTTAGTTTCATTGGTTATTATTATTATTATTAAAGATTAGCCGGTATTCTCCCGGCCCGGGCCTTTTCCAAGTGGTGGCCCGGCCTTGGCTCCCTCTTTAGGGAGTGTCTGAGACCTAAGTCTCCCATGGGAGGAGGCACAAGTACCTCCTCATCTTTAGGACCAACTGTCCCCAGGCCTAGCCACAAGCTAGGCCTCTCTGGTCTGCCATCCCCTCCCCAAGGGAGCAAATGGGAATGACAGTCTTATGAGCTAAAGGCTCGGGCTCAGGCACCTACCCTACCCTAGGAGGGCTAAGCATGGTATCGATGTTTTTCATTTTTTTTTTTTTTATTCGCCAGTATTCTCCCGGCCTTGGCTCCCTATCTGGGGAGTGTCTCGAGACCTAAGTCTCCCATGGGAGGAGGTACAAGTACCCCCTCATCTTTGGGACCAACTGTCTCCAGGCCTAGCCACAGTCCCCGCCCTCACGGGGCTCGTAGGGAGAAGCTAGGCCTCTGGTCTGCCATCTGCCCCTCCCCAAAGGGCTCGTGGGGATGGCAGTCTTATGAGCTGCAGGTGGTAGCAAGCTCAGGCCTTGTATTTTTTTTCATTGGTAATAAACATGTACATAGGTAACCTTTGAGCTTTGTTGAACTTCAGTGTTACAATGTTCTATGTAATATTAATCTTTTGCATGTATTTAGACGACCTGGTTGAGGTGTCACTGTGTTGGATTTTTGTGTATTAATCTGTTCTGTGTTTTATATCAACTTGTATTTGCATTGATTTAAATAAAATCTAAAAAAAAAAATCTTTAATAATAATAAGTTCTGCCTATTCGGCACGACACACACACACATATATATATATATATATATATATATATATATATATATATATATATATATATATATATATATATATATATATATATATATATATATATATATATATATATATATATATATATATATATATAGAAGACAGTGGTAGTGTTAGGGATGTGTTCAGTTTTTATATTATTATTTTGTGTATCACTTCCTGTACATAAATTTCCAAGAGTACACTGTTGTATTGGTCCACTGCACGTTACACTTATGTTCATGTGTGACATGACAATTTTTTTTTTTTATATTTTATTTAAAACAGTGCGATACAAATGACAGAAATATATTAAAAAGATACATGACAAAAGATTACTGCACTAGAATCGCACTTAACCCGAGACCTAATAACGTCACCATACAGTACAGTGGTAATACACACTCACACACACCACACCGTATGTTACATTGGTATTACACTCACACACAACACACCGTATATTACAGTGGTAATACACTCTCACACACAACACACCGTATATTACAGTGATAATACACTCACACACAACATTATACATTACAGTGATATTGTTTTATTTGTTAAAGAACATCTCTAACAAGGTTACATATTACCAAACATCAAACACTGAAAATTATGAAGATTGTACAATAAAACAGAGATAAACAAAACAAACACGCACAATGACACACACATTACACTACATGAGACTACATCAGGCACATACTAGGTGAGGTTTCTGCCTGTCAACACACACGTTACACTACATGAGACTACATCAGGCACATACTAGGTGAGGTTTCTGCCTGTCAACACACACGTTACACTACATGAGACTACATCAGGCACATACTAGGTGAGGTTTCTGCCTGTCAACACACACGTTACACTACATGAGACTACATCAGGCACATACTAGGTGAGGTTTCTGCCTGTCAACACACACGTTACACTACATGAGACTACATCAGGCACATACTAGGTGGGGTT